>NC_085141.1:23420567-23613067 GCF_024139115.2 Armigeres subalbatus
TCGTCATTTCGGTGTTGATCGGCGTTGTGAATTTCCACACCCCGGAATCTGCAAGTGTACGTATTGAAGGTGGGTTTCAGAAAGGATGGGGTTGGTGGTCTTGTGCTGCATAATAGAAGGGTTACCGAAGGAATAACATAATAACGGAAATGAACGGCGAGCCCCTCGGCGGGCCATGACGTCAGTCAGCGCTACGCCGGGTTCAGGTGGTAAGCAGTGCTGGTTGCTGATTGGCTGGTTCGAGGGGCTCGTCCAATGCCTCAACCAGAGACACCTTTCTCATGTGGTGCTTTCGCTTCGTGAATGCTTTTGCTACGCGTGACAGCTCTTCGACTGAAAATGGTGCACATGCGCATGTAAGGGTTTGCAGTGGGAGGCGTAAAATAGTGATGGTTCATGGAAAATTTATAAATTCATGGTTGTAAATAATGGGTACGATGACTTTGAAATTGTTTTGTGTTGTGTAGATTTCTTGAATTTTGTGATTTTTAACAAGTTTGTTCTATAGAGATATAAGTTTTCAGCTTTGTTAGTTAAAGTGATACAATTAAAAAGTATCTATTACCATCTATCTATTACTTTTCATTATATTATGTTTAATTCAATTTGCATCTTTTTGGTATCAAATTTGGTTTTCATAGGTTCCATTATTTCCTAATTTATAGGTTCATTTTTATTGTATACAGGAACTGTGATTTATTTAGCAAACTAAATAAACGAAATATGGAATAACTTATAGTGACAATTTTTTGGCTGAAGAGAAAAATTATAAAAAATAACATTTAACCGTAAAAAATAATATAAACTAAGATTTGCTTAATTAATAGAAAAAGGCATTGTATTTGTATTGCCATAATTTATACTTTCCATCTATAAACCTGTGAGATATTTTTAAAATTCAATAAAGAATGAAAGTGAATAGGAATTTTTATCTAATCCACCTGAAAGGGAAAGATTCTAATAGGGTTACATTTTCCATAACTGTATGAGTGAGCTACAGAACCTCATAAAATTTTTATGTTAGTGTGCATCTCAGGTGTGCACCAATGGACCAAAATTTTCCGATCACTGCACAGTGCATTGTTGCTGATTTCCTCACCATTATTCTAGTTGATACTTATTACGGTGGTTGAGAACTTATTGCATCATCCATAAATAGGTACAGTGTATAGGAAAATTCGGAAAAATACTTAAAGCTTCTTCATCTTTATAATTTTACCTGAATGTACAGTACGAGTTGGGACTTTTAGCTGTTGTTTTTTACACAACTTTGCTCAGTCTTGTATTAACCAAGTGAGAAGGCACTTCATATAGTTAATGATAATAAATTTCAATAATTTAGTAAATTGTTATCTGCGGTATAAGTTACTGTAACTAACGCTCTTACGCTGCAACCAGTTTATGGCCAATAAATCAAACCCTTACTAAATGATCGGCTCAGTCCCCGTAGAGGTAATAAGAGAATCACGCATCAATTATATTAGTTATTAATACTTCCTTTTTTCTCACTTTTTATTTCTTACTTAACATTTTTTTTTATTCTAACATTTTCTTCACTTCATCTCACTTCACCTTTTTCTCATTATTTATATCGTCACATTTCTTCTATTTTCTATCTATCACATTTATTCTATTGACTGATGAATAGTAGAACAGAAATATAAAGCGCCAGGTTTCAAAATTCGATTATTTAGGAACATCATCGTCCTTTTTGTGGTTTAAATGTTTAAATAAATGTCTACATACAGATATGATTCCGACGTTCAATAAAGAGGCACTTTTAGTAACAAACGTCAATATAATCAAGGCTCATTATGTTTTTTTTTCGCACGCATTTACCACACTCATTAATTGTAATCAAATGAGCTAGTTTGTGACATAGACTATGAAGAACTAAACAAAGCAAATCATTGCGACGATTGCCAAATCTTAGGCCGAAGCTGCTAAGGCGGAAAAATTCGAGAAGTATGTAGCAAAGTGAGAGCAAAATATAATTTTCTTTTCCAAGTCCGCTCAGTCACGACATTTACATTTTTAATTTCTATTCATAAATAACTAAACTAACGTCTGCTTCTTTGATCAACAAAAAGAAAAATTTTACGAACTTCTTCCACAAGTGCAGCGGGGATTCCCTAACCTCTAAATCCAGTATCGTATGATATACCTTTTTATTCGTTCCCCGAAATGCGTCACATCACACAAAAGTCGATGGGCAGGTATTGTGCCAGAGTACAACAGCTTTGCCCACAATAGTATAGTCCTTCAATCTATCTTTTCCACAAGAGTGTCGACAATAAGATCTAAACGTGTGCCACACAATCGTTCCGCAAGTCCGGACTTTTATTTATCATTTTCGAGCTAATTCGCGATGATGGTGTAGTGAGTAGGTCCGCGCGTACTCTTATTATCGATAGAACGGCTATCGCGAGCTAATTAATCATCGAAGACGTAAACAACTGCGGTTTACCAGTTTTTTCCGCCTTTAGCAAAAGTGCCCGCAATCGTTTCGGATCATGGCTTATGTTGTAGTAAATATTTGAAAAGAAGCTGGCTGGTGGAAAATACCCGATCCCGTTCCGTCGGACCCAATTCCTCCTCTATATATTCGTAGGAATTATTTCCACTTACCTAATGCTTTGTGTTAATGAGAGAATTTTCTTATGTTTCATTCAACAGATATCCACCATCATCGCTGCTCGGTGCGACATTATGCAACCCTGAATGAAGGACGTCGGTGCGAGCATAGAACGTGGCGCTTGAAGTATCAACAAGCTTCCTTCGTCGTCGTCACCATCAGCTGTCGTCGTCACTGCGACTGACTGGCTCAGCGATCTCTGGACTCGAGCCGAAGGGCGTTCTATCGACGTGCGGAATTCCTCGACCAAAGTAGCGCGGCGCGAGTGATATCACGTATCGCAGCAAGTGATCGTAATCGTGCCCAAGCAGAACGAAGAATCCGCACTTCGGTCGAGCGAGACGATCCTCCACCAGAGTCAGTTAATTGGTCGCAGGCTGTGATAAACGTTACTTACTGTTGGTGTGTTCAAATAATAATTAGAAAATGGGTTCGGCACAGCGCAGCAAACTGATAGGAGTTATCGACGAAGGAACCAACAGCGCGCGCTTTGCGGTAAGTACAAGTGGGGTGCAAGAAGAATCATAGAGAGGAATCTGTACGTTCAAGTATGTTCGGGCCAGTAGTCACGCACACATAAATTATCAAATTTTAAATTATAAATTTGTGATCAAAGTTGTGCGGGTACAAACTTCTTAGCGAAAGATAAACAGATGATCATCTGTTAAAAGGTGTGTGCCACGGCCAACAATTTTGAATCAGCGCACCGCTGGAATAGCCCAAAATCTGTCACGCCGTGACAACATAGAATTTATATAAGAACTTGCCAAACCATCACTTACAGTTAAGACGGAAGTGGCTCAATTTGTGTGTGGAAAATTGATTTTGAATTTTCAAAATGCATTCTTCCGGCAGGCCGTTCAATATTTATTTCACTTGTTTGGTGATTTTTTTGTGAGTTTCAAACAAGTCACAATGGATATTTTTATGACAAAATGAAAAGAATTCTTCAAGGAAATCGAAAGCATTGTATTACAAAATTACAAAAAAGTATTCTATGGAAACAAAATTTCAGTGGAATGTTCTTAAAATAGGGTTACTGCTCGTTGCATACATGTATTTATTCCATATACTCAAATCAATAACAATCGAAAACAAATAATTGGATCGCAAATCGTTTTGTTTCTCATTTTTGTGGTTGTGAAAAAAAAATCAGCTATGACCACGCTTGATAACAACAAAAGGACACATATAGAACCAAAATTTCCCGGGGGAGCATGCAAAATTTTCCATTGAAAATCAATACATTGCCTTATGGCAAATCTAAACAACTCCCCGAAAAAAATCAGAAAGGTTATATACAAGATACGATCGCCCAATGTGAACTATGTAAAACAGTTTATAATATAATAATTATAATGATAAATTATTTATTTGATTACACTTATAACGCAATCCACGCAAAATGACACATAAATAATATGATCGTCTTTAACTGGGATGAAATTTTGCACATATCTTTGGCACAGCAGACTGATAATTTTCCACTAATTAAAAAAAAAATCGACCCTCCAGTAATTTGACATGCACCTTTTGCAAGAAGTACTTTGGGTTTGACCGAAGTGTGACAATCCATTCAAAAATCTCTAATGATTCATACAAAAAGTGTAACATAGGGGGCAGGGGGGTTTGGACATTTTTGCGTTTGGGGAGGTTGTTTTCAACGAGATTTTATTTTGAAAATTTTGTGTTGTTTACCTCCGAAAACACTTAGCATTCAATAGGAAATTCAAATTCCTGAGTTTTCTTCAGACAAACGACATTTTTAAGTGATTTTTGTTGATGTAACATGCTTTTTTAGTAAAATCATTGTAAGTTACCAATATATTCATTATCATTGTGTAACTTGCTACTGCACCAGGAAATCACCCACTGCTTTCATTGCACTCGGCGGATGTATCGCCTTACTCTGATCACTGTCGGACTCTGACTGAAGGGAGAGCGATGCTTGGTTACTTGCTCATCATCAACACCAAGACGGCATAAACAGTATATAATGTAGAGTGGTATATAACAGGGCTGTCTCGCCCCACACATTCCCCTTTCTCTCCGGATTTTTGTGTTAGCCTTCTGTAATTATAACTTGTCTATGGTTTTCTCTTTTATTGTAAATCCATTTTTGAGCTTCCATTTTATTTAACTCTCAGTGATAATACCACTATAAAAATTTTATTACAGAATGCAATTTAAGGCATTCTAATCGAGAACCATTTTCACCGGAATATTATCCGATATTCAGGCAGCGAACCGATATTCCCGGTTCTAACAGTTGTAGTTCATACGCCTCATCCATATTCTTCAAGACTCCATGTGCATGTTGGTCCTCTACGAGTATTGTCATGGCCTTTTACCCGTAGACGGCCATGGCATTTTGTTGGTGATTAATTCGGTCGGAGCGTCTTATGGATTGAAAAGTAAGTACGATTTTCTGCCTCGATGTTGTCGTATCCACCTTCAGCTGCTGGGCGAACCGCAACAACTCAACACCACGACCTTCGCTTACGAAATATTTCACAAAACTGAAGGCTCATTCTCCCATCTGACACTTTCCCATCTAGCGCTAATCACTAATGTTCGAGGGCTGCGGACTCGATCAAATCCAATTTTCAAGATGTTTTGCTTGAAACCCGCTTCTTTGTGTTTAGTGTACACGTTACGATTTTCTCACATTGAAATATGATTATGTTTTTTTGGATTTACTGCGTATTTTAAATTAATGTGTTGAATGTGTAATTAATACTTATTGTTTACTCGTATGAGGTATTCACTCCATAGATTTCAAAGGATATGCTTTGTTTGAAATTAATTAGTATGAGTTTATTTTGTGGATCATTAGTTGAATAAAGTACACAAACACAATGATCGCCATAGTTTCAGCCTTGTGCGATGTTCAGCACAATTCCAAATAATTCAGTATCTTGCTTGTATCTCGCAAGCTACAAAGTCACTAACACCAGGGATGGCATTGTACACCTCGACTCAGAACGAGCAAACCATGTAAACGGTCGTACGAAAATGCTGTCAAATCGAGCCCCCTTTGTCCAAACAATCTCCTGCATTAGTCTTATTGAAACGAAAAGCTGAAAAACTGATCACAATCGATACAAACTTGTGATGCAGTTACATTGGCTTCTTCTGAGTCTCTTCCTGTCATGTACATCGTCTTTCACGTATTCATGACTATAGCAGGTTTTATCCATCTTGTTGAAGTTAAATGTGAAAGCACCCATGCCGACGTTACTGAACGGATCTTATACAAATCATACTAATAGTGTTATCCATCCCAAAACGTGACTCTCTGAATGTTCCGAAGGGATCCAAAGCGTCTGTGAAATACGAAATACACGGGATGCCCAATCCAATGTCGCCTTAACTAATCTTGTTAGTTTATCCAAAAATTTACATTAACTGCCACAGCAAACGAATATAATAAAGCGATTCTGATTTAAATACTCTACCTATAGTTGCAAATTTTCAATTTCAGTTGGTGGATTTCGGGTGATATGAATTCCACCATTCATTTTCACTTCCCCCACTGAAAACTGACAATGAACGCCTAGCATTTTCAGGAGTAAGGCAAAACAAAGCACTCGTAGCTCATCGCATGCAGCCCGCAATGGTAGTCCATTAGGTTCATTCATTGCTACATAAATGGAATTGAGTGGCGAATATAAATACATGGTGAATGTTATCATTTACCAGAAGAGATTTGTGGCGGACGAATTACATATTCATCCCGCTGTTAGTGAGTTGAGTTCATTTTCCATCTACTTCCATCTGATTGAGAACCAAAAAGGAGATGAAGAGAGGATTAAGAAAATGAAAGTATAAACAAATCGCACTCAGCATACATTGTCGAAAGATTGTAACTATGCTTCTGCCGCATACGCAGGAGGTCGTGGGATCAATCACATACCCGTTCCATTCTCCTACTTTATTTATCTTCTTATATTTCTCATGTTTTAGCAATCACTAAGATTGATAGTTTATATCTTCTAATCTTTACCTACAACTTGACTAACTCTAGCAGCAGCTATTAGAAATAAAAAACTTGTTTCGGCATCCGATTGAAATATACCATCTTTTGATAAATATCACATTGGCAACCGGATAACCAAGACGAGCCTCTGCCATATATTCCAATAATATTATGCATGAGCTCTTAGCGAGTGCAGAAATATCCGCAGCTTGCAGTTGGCAAGTGACTGCGTCTTCAATTCCTTCCCATCTCCGGTAGCCCGAAAGGACGTGGCCAACGCTGTTTGCTATCCACTACTAGCAGGGGGAGAAGGCGGAGCACTGAATCCCTACCCCGACATGTGCTGGTTCTAAAATGTAAACAACAGTGTTAATTCTCTACCACCTTTTTGTTATGGCGAGGGAATTTTTATGCACACTTTTGTTTTCGATATTTTATCAAAATTAAACACTCAATCGTGTAGCAATATAACGATGTGGTATGCTTGAGATACCTGCTTGATTAAAGGGACTCGAAAAAGAATTTATTTACAGTAACTAACCGAATATAAAAATGTTCGCATTAACGATTGCGCCCTAACAGTGGTTCTAAGCTTCGATGCAGAGTACTCGAGCTTTGTTCGCCAGTGACAGGCGTATGAGGCCCTTGACTACTAGCGCTCTCGAATTATGCATATTGAGGTTGAAGTGCAAATCCCATACTCCCTCCATTGGTACCCTATGCAAATTCGATGGATCTTATCAATCACGTAGTAACAACTACGAAATGCATGGTTGTTATAATTTTCATGCTCTACTTTGTAAATGCAATATTCTTCTCATAAGATAAGAGATTATTTTAAAAGTATCGATATAATATGGGCCTTGGCTGATTTTGATCGCTTTTGGAGTGAAACATTGTGATTTCACATAAACAAAAGTCAAGTATAATGTACTGCTGAATCTGGCAATCTGAATAAGGATTTCAAAAGAAAAACATGAGTATCACTAATGTCTAATCTACGAAGTACACCGTAACTATGCTATGCTATGCTATACTATGCAATTTGCCATCAAAGCTCTCCAAAAGCGCCATTGCGGCATCCACAATTTCAGAAACTTCAATATTACTTTCTCCCAACATGCCTCTGCTGTTTTTTTTAAATTCGCTTTTTTCTCTATTCCATGATCCAGTAGAAGCATAAGCACTAGATTGCTAGTGCCACTGTATGAATAAGAAGCATTTTATTAAATCATGTTACAATAAGCTGAATTCGGCAGATTATTATGCATTATGTATAGTGGATTTTTTGTTTTATCACCAACATCGATTTGTCAATTATGGTACCGGTACTTTGGTTGCTAGGCCGAGGAAACTAAATGTTTATTACATGAACAGGTGAGCTATTGATAATCTAATACTAAGTTTAGATTCTTAGACTTTTTTCCTCTTCTTCTTCAATGGCTCTACATTCCAACTGGATCTTGGTCTGCATTTCAACTATTCTATTAGCATTTCCTCAGCTTTTCAATGCTCGCCATTGCATGAGTATGTAATGTATCTTCTGTGGAGAATACAATGAAATATAAGTTGTCGAGGAAGTTTCCAACTCGAAATCATCCTAGACCGGACCGAGAATCAAACTCGCCATCTCTGGTTTGGCAATCCTATGCCCTTGCTCGCAAGGCGACTGGAGACCCTCTTACTAAGTTCAGATTACACAAGTGGATTGAGCAAATCGCTTGGCTTGAACGTTCAAACTCCTTAGTTCAACTCACTTGAACGAAAAGAAAATTTGAGCTGAAAATATCAAATTAATTGCCTTGTCAATTCGTGGTATGCTACATTTCATTTCATAATTCATTACCGTCCGCTCAAAAAACTTCCTTTCTTCTTTCTAGTGCTCTTAATACACCATTGCATTTTTCATCATCGATCAAACCATTTCAACTCTGTTCCTTTCAACACGCTCACGCCATGGCGTGTACTAGTTTCCAACTCGCAAACCCTTCTTTAAATCTAGCTGGCGATCATCTTAACTTGCACTTCATTACTTTACTTTACTTGGCGGTCTTCCTAACACACCATTATTTTCTGCAAAAACACACAAACCATTTCATCTGTACCTGGCAGTCCTCCAAACTCGTTATTGCGGTCCCCAAAACACGCAAACCATTTCGTTTTACTCGGCGGTCCACTAAACTCGCCATTGCGGTTCTCAAAACACGCAAACCATTTCATCTTTACCTGGCGGTCCTCCAAACTCGCCATTGCGGTCCTCAAAACACACAAACCATTGCATCTTTACCTGGCGGTCCTGCAAACTCGTCCTGCAAACTTGCGGTCCTCAAAACTCACAAACCATTGCATCTTTACCTGGCGGTCCTGCAAACTCGCCATTGCGGTCCTCAAAACACGCAAACCATTTCATCTTTACTTGGCGGTCCACTAAACACGCCATTGCGGTCCTCAAAACACGCAAACCATTTCTTCTTTACCTGGCGGTCCTCCAAACTCGCCTTTGCGGTCCTCAAAACACGCAAACCATTTCGTCTTTAGTTGGCGGTCCACTAAACACGCCATTGCGGTCCTCAAAACACGCAAACCATTTCTTCTTTACCTGGCGGTCCTCCAAACTCGCCATTGCGGTCCTCAAAACACGCAAACCATTTCTTCTTTACCTGGCGGACCTCCAAACTCGCCATTGCGGTCCTCAAAACACGCAAACCATTCCGTCTTTACTTTACGGTATACTTAACTCACCATTGCGGTCCTCAAAACACGCAAACAATTTCGAACCTATTCCGTTCCACTTACCAACACGCCGCCGCGTCTCTCCCAACGTCCCAACTCGCAGTACCGCTTCCGTAAACACTGCAAAAGGCAAACAACCTTCTTGTTTTTTTTCTCTTGGAATTTTTCTCTGAGATTTCGCAGTGGGTGATTTCCATGGCACAGTATTATTATTGAGCATATTAGTTAGCATTATTCCGCTGCATACTAACAAAAATAAGCGGTAAATCCTGCCACTGTCGCCAAATGTGTAACTTGCTACTGCACCAGGAAATCACCCACTGCTTTCATTGCACTCGGCGGATGTATCGCCTTACTCTGATCACTGTCGGACTCTGACTGAAGGGAGAGCGATGCTTGGTTACTGGCTCATCATCAACACCAAGACGGCATAAACAGTATATAATGTAGAGTGGTATATAACAGGGCTGTCTCGCCCCACACAATCATCTAACATTTTTTTTCAGAGGCTCATTTTAGAGATGCTTAACCTATGCATACAATCCATCACTGTTAAATAACTTACAGTGACCTGCATAATAAAAAGCCCACTTGCCAAATTTTCAGCCAAATTGGTTCACACGAAATCGAGATCTAGATCTCCAAAGTTGACCATTTTGTATGAAAAACGGCGAGTGGGCTTTTTATTATGCCGGTCACTGTAAATTCACTGTTTAAAGCTTAATTTCTTAACATGTCTGTTTTAACCATACACTATGTCCATTTCACCCGCATTCTTTTAAATCGAGATTTTTTCGTCCTGATTTTCACTGTCAAAAAATCACAAAATCCGATTATTTTCCACTAAATTGACTTCAAGTCACCGTAGTGGTTTAGTTCCCCAAGCCATCGTAGTTGGTTTAGTTGGTAAGTATTTTAGTTCCCCAATATTACGAAGTTTTCCTTGTGAAAAAGACGCGATTCCTTCCGATAATTAATGGACATGAATTTTAAGATTTTACGTTTTATATACTGACTGAAAATAACTAATTGGTCTATTTTTTCATCTACGTTGGTCACTAAAGTGACTATTTTGAACTACATTGATCGCTTCTAGCGCTGCTACTAGCTTTCACTCAAAGAGTGCATTTCCTCGGTTTAATGCAAAGGAAGATATGATCCCTTCTGTCAAAGGATTCATTTGGTCGGCAGCAGGAAAGAAAGGATATGACTCATTGTTTCTTTTCGGGCATTTGCTCGGTGGAAATGCAGATAAAACCCCTTTTTGAAAGTCAGACATTTGCTCGGTTTAGGGCTAGGGAAGATATGATCCCTTTTTTCACAGGATGCATTTCCCCTTCTGCAGGAAAGAGATGATATGGTTCCTTCTTTCGATTCGGAAATTTGTTAGGTTTTAGGAAGGGTAAATATAATCCCTTCTTTCGAAGGATGCTTGTTCCAGACAGTACACAAGAGAGGACATGACTTCTTATTTCAATACAGGTATTTGCTCTGTTGAAGGCAATGACTCAATTCATCGAGCTCGTTGTTTGAGATCCAGTTGTGAGGCCATCAGGCCCGAATTATATACCGCAGGCATATGTTAATGAACACCTGAAGCCATTGAGTGTTCTCCACTGATACATACCATGTTTCGCTAGTGTATAACAGCACAGATTTCACGTTAGAGTTGAAAATTCGTATTTTGGTGTGTTCACTTATTTGCCTGTTTTTCCAGATATTTCTTAAACTCGCAAAGGCAGCCCTTGCTTTCTTAATCAGTGCGCCTATGTCGATCTTGGTACCGCCGTCTGACGCCATTTGGCTACCAAGATATTGGAAGCTTTCAACATTCTCCACTGGTTGCCCGGCTACTGTGAAACTGGAAGGAGTCACCGTGTTTACATCCAACGATTTGGTTTTTTTGACGTTGATGACTAAACCTGCCGAAGAGGAGCGCTCGGCAAGGTCGTTGAGCTTACTTTGCATATCAGAGCGCCTTTGCGCGAGGAATGCAACGTCATCAGCCAATTCGAAGTCGTTTAGGTGCTCCAGCTCCATGGTTGTAGGCTGCCATAACAGCCCGCGGTTTGGTTCACGGTCAATCGCATCTACCAGAATCTCATCGATTACGATGAGGAACAGTAACGGTGATAGAATACATCCTTGCCTCACACCAGCTACGACCCGGAAAGGGTCGGACAGGACCCCATTGTGCAGCACTCTACACGAAAAGGCCTCGTACTGTGCTTCGATGAGGCCGATGATTTTCTCAGGAACCCCCTTGCGTCTCAGGGCGCCCCACATATTCTCGTGATTGAGACGGTCGAAAGCTTTTTCGTAGTCAATGAATACCAAATAAAGGGACTCTTGGAATTCATTGACCTGCTCCAGAATGATGCGGAGCGTGACAATATGGATATTCCGGCACGGAATCAAGCCTGCTGCCGCCGGAGAGTCGCATCGATCTTCTCCTGAATCCGGGCTAGGATAATTTTGCACAGAACTTTGAGAACGGTACACAGCAACATAATGCCTCGCCAGTTATCGCATACAATCAGATCACCCTTTTTGGGCACCTTCACTAAGATACCTTGCATCCAGTCGACCGGGAAAGTTGCGGTGTTCCAGATATTACGAAATAAACGATGGAGTAGTTGAGCGGATGTGGATTGAGCTTTGAGCATCTCGACTGATATGCGATCGACCCCTGGGGCTTTATTCGATTTCATGCTTTGGATGGCTGTTTGAATCTCTAGCAGTGATGGAGCTTCGGTATTGACGCGTGTTATACGTCGGACTCTAGGCAGATCATGCCGAGGTGGTGATGGCATGACTGGCACTTGAAAAAGTTGTTCGAACTGCTCGAACCAGCATTTCAGCTGGTCAGTTGAGTCGGTCAATAACTGATCATTCGCGTCTTTCACAGGCATCGTTGCATTCATCTTCGCCCTGCTTAAGCGTCGTGAGATATCGTAGAGGAGGCGAATGTCCCCGGCTGCGGCGTCTCTCTCTCCTTCGTCGGCCAGAGAGTCTGCCCACGCTCGCTTGTTCGTCCACATGAGCGTTTTACTTCCTTCGCAAGAGCTGCGTATCGTTGACGGGCTAAGACTTTGGCTCCTCTGGTTTTCGATCGCTCTATCGCGGTTTTGACTTCTCTTCGCTCCTCTATCTTCCTCCAGGTATCATCGGTGATCCATTGTTTTCTCTGGGTGCGTAGTTCGCCCAGATTGTTCTCGCTAGTGGCGATGAAGGCATTCTTGATGGCGGTCCATTGGTCTTCCACGCTGCCACTTTCCGGAATATCTGCAGCACGCGTCTCCAGTTCTTCAACGAAGGACCGTTTCACCGTGGCATCTTCCAGTCGGCGTGTGTTGAATCGTCGTCCAACTCTCTCCTCCTGTCGACGAATCCGCGCAATACGCAGGCGTATTTTGCCGATGAGGAGGTGATGATCAGACGCGATATCGGCACTACGTTTATTCCGTACATCAAGAAGGCTCCGTTTCCATTTTCGGCTGATTGACTGACGATTTGATTTTCTGTAAAGCCGTCACGGGAGAACCACGAGACCTTGTGAACCGGTCGATGAGGGAAGAGCGATCCCCCGATTACCATGTCGTTATTACCACAAAATTCTGCGAACAGCTCTCCGTTTTCGCTCATTTCTCCGATACCATGGCGTCCCATAATGCGCTCATGGTTCGAGTTGTCGGATCCGATCTTCGCATTGAAGTCGCCCAAACAGATCTTGATATCACCCTTCGGAATTTTATCTACGACGGCATTGAGTTGACTGTAGAAGTTCTCTTTGTCTTGCAGATTGAATTATAGTCAGGTTTCGGACCCGTGTTCTAAACCTGGCAACGATTATCCTTTCACTTATAGGTTCCCACTTCATAAGCGCAGAGTGTGCCTGAGCGCTTAGTAGGAAGCCAACTCCGCGATTCCGGGGAGCGTGTTCACCTCGTAAACCAGAGTATATCAGAACTTGTCCCGACGGCGTTCTGTGTTCTCCAAAGTTTGGCCAACGGACTTCACTCAGTCCCAGGATCTCAAGCTTCCTGCGGCGTGCCTCATTGGCAAGTTGTGACAATTTACCCTGCTGGGCTAGGGTTAAAACGTTCCATGTTCCTATTCGTGTCCGTTGTTTCGTGCTAAGAGTCGTCGCCGTAAAATCAGTCCGTATTCTTTCATTATCGGATTCTCGAACAAATTGGGGCCGGGATGGGGCTGCCATATTAGGTATAGCTTCCGGGGAATAGCATTTCATACTCAGCCGCTGGATGCCAGAATAGACGCTGTTGGAGCCGCATCTCCTTGGTGAACAGACGCTCGATCAGTCTTTGAGTGCGCTTTGAGCGACACACGGTCGCTATGATAGGGCTTGCTTGGGGACACATGCAACTTTTTATACAAGTCCAACAGAGCCCACTGTCGAACCCCACCACATTTTAGGCAGGCCCATTGATATGTACAGCCAGTCTATGCTAAGCTAAGCTAAACCATGAAATAAAATGTTCGCTAATGTGCGATCTCCATGACATATTGTTTGTAGCCAAACCCACAAGTTGTTTAATTTTTAAACTTTTTAATAATTATCGAAGAACAATAATCAAAAATCAATAGTCTGTATGTTCTTACATTGACTCCTTCTTGATCCGATGGCACAAAAATATTGAAAGTCTATCATATTTCTATAACGCTTTTCAATTTCCGCAATTGTACCGCAAAATGGACAACACAGACGTAGTCCTACACGCTTAAAATCAATAACACAGAGATGTGTTTGCTTCACACAAAACGGACCTAATGCAGAACAGCACCTAGATGAGCGACAGTTACACAGCCACAAAAATAGCTCGTGTGGTTTTATTGAAGCTTGGATTTCAATATTTTCAACAGTATTTCGTTCCTCATGAAACAAGGAATCTGTACAAACGTTTACATGTTGAAAAGGACCGTTATCACGACCGTACGAGGCATTTTTGTGCCTGTGTAACTGTCGCTCATCTAGGTGATGTTCTGCATTAGGTCCGTTTTGTGTGAAGCAAACACATCTCTGTGTTATTGATTTTAAGCGTGTACGAAAAGAATTCTCATGAAAATTTAAAAAAAATCCCATGGAAATTCCGGAAAATCCTCCGTGGAAATTAAAAAGAATTTTCAGTGACGATTTCGAAGCATTTTCTTTGATAGTTTCGAAAAAATTTCCTCAGAAATCCAGAGTAGTGGAAATTAAGACGAGTGTGAATCCTATATTATCAAAGCGTTCTATAAATAAGACCGTTTTGTGACTGATCAGCGAGCTCTGCCTATATTGCGGGCGTTAACCTTTCCGTTTCTGACGTCTGTTTTTCAGGACTTTCAAAATTAAACTGCTGTAAAAATCACATTTCTTGACCGATTATTTCACAACAAGTTGCATTCGATCCAGATGGATCCCAATTTTTTTATTCATACTGGATTTGAGTCAATCCTCAGTGTGGTTCCATAGTGCGTTGGGGTCAGTTTCCCTCGGAAATAGCGGCCATTTACAAATTTAAGTCAAAACAGGTCGGATTTGAGTCAATCCTGAGTTTCCCTCGGAAATAGCGGCCATTTACAAATTTAAGTCAAAACAGGTCGTATGACCGCTCAAACTTCATGATTTCACAAAAAAAATGATGCCAGTGATATTTTCAGCGTTGCTGGGCCACTCAAGTTCAACCCGGCTACAATTCGGGAGACCTCCGGAATGGTCATTTCCTAAATTGAGTCAAAATAGGTCGTGCGACAATCAAACTTCATAATTTTACAAAGCAATAATGGGAATGATATTTTTAGGGTTCCTGGGATGCTCGAGTTCAATCTGAGCACATCGGTCGTTTTGAATAAGTACCCGAGAATCGTTTGTAAATATATTTAATGCGTATAAAAGGTGCCTGTGATGTGTGGTTTGGCGCGCACTCAAACATATGTAAATGCACGCGCGCCAAAACACATATCTCAGCCGATTTTGATAACATGCGCACATTTTTCATGGCAATCAATGAATTCCGAAGTACACATCAGTACACATAAATCAGCCGGAAACTATATAAAAGTTTATTTAATCATCGTATAATGTTGTGTGGAATTGATCTTTATTATATCAGCTGTCTTTGTTCCAATTCTGACCTCCACCGGACAAACCGAACCAATTTTTGTAACGAAAGAGTGTCGGAGGTGTATTTTTCATATTTGAGGCCAGCTTATGCAACAAACGATTGAGCTGGAGTTTTCAGAAATTGATTTTCTCACCCAAAGGCATAATCCGGGGGGTGCCCTGTAGAATTCGACAACTTTTCCTATCCTGGGCCAGTCTGATGGAGACATATATCAGAACAGAATACCTTCAAATCTTTCATGAGCCTTATCAATATTTGACGTTTTTTTGCAAAAGGCGTATTGTAACTAAATTCACTTATCTACTGTCCCTTTTTATTCATACTCCATTAAATTCCACCACGTTTTAATATTAACAACTAGCGAAAGAAACCCAGCTTTGCCCGGGTGTAGCAAATGTCACAATGAACTATTTGCAGCACCGCACTCTAGATCAATTTCCGTGCGTTTTTTTTATTTTCCTCAACAGCTGACCGAATATTGTATTCTAATTTTTTTTTTTACATTTTCCCGTTAAATTCACCAACTTTTTGTATATACAAACCTTGCGGATCCCAAAACGAATCGATTAAGGGAACAAAATTTGCAAATCGGTCAACCCCTTCGCGAGTTAAATCGTCAGGAAGAAAATCGCAACTCATTTTTATTATATAGAAGATGTGCAGTTATATATCACATTGTGCATGTGATGGAATTAAACTGAAATTTCTTTCAAGATACCTTTCGCAAAACACGCCGTAGGATGATATGGCTCATGATACATTTGTATTCTGATTTATGTCCTTAATTGGAACCCCGAAAAGGGGTTCCAGTGTACCTACAACTGGGCATCATATTTCCTAATTCGTTCGGAGGTATCACAAATAAGTTTTCTCCGGGATACGGTTATGAGAAGACGATGTTGGTGCAAAAATAAACAAAAAATGTCCAAAATGGCCACCCGAAAGATCCCACGAAAAGTTCGTATAAATCTAAAACCGATGAACCAACATATCCAATCGATCGACCCTCTAGAACTATGGAAATATCTGGTTTACAACTGAAAACTTTAAACAAATCCGCGAAAAATTAAATTAGCCAAATTAATTGAAATTTGATGGCGCTAAAGTTTTGGTAAATGTACCTCACTAAAAACTATTTGAATGAAAAATATTTTTGATTGATTATAATCTCTTAGAACTAGGTAAATCATAGCTTTGAAGGGTGTGTAATCAATTAATTGGCAGCAAATGCGACAAACTGTTGCTTCACAAGTTAGAGTGCTCTAAAAAGAAATCCGAGCTCACACTGGATCGCGCCCTAGTGAGGCGCATACAGCTGCAAAATACAATGGGATTTTTCAACTTCGGCTGAGTCAAATTCCTACTGGAAATTGTGAAATGCGTGTGAAAATTCCTACCCCAAAAAAGGGATTGACATTCAATACAAAACACACAAAAGAGACTGTACAAGGAGGGACCCGCTACGACCGCTTGCATCAATGTTTGCCTATAAATAGATAAATTCCAGTTGCTAAGGTCCCTCCTAATAGCGCTTCTTGGAAATCGAATCTATTTTTGGAACCTGATAATCAGTTACAAGCCATGAAAGCCAAACACAAGCCGGGAATTCCAACTGCTATTCATGCACTTTTTCGATTCCTACTTCACACACGCGGGAAGAATGCATTCATGATAATTCATGTTTCAAGAGACCCGGAGCCTGTTTCGGAGGGGAGGTAGCAACGTTTTGAGCATAAGCACGAGGCTATATTTAGTCAATCTCGTTTCGATTCGATAGCTGAATGTAGGCTCTTTCGGCGTTGGAACAGCCGCAAGCGAAAGCATGGTACATTGCACACGTTTTCTTGACTGTTTCCAGGTTGGGACGGGCGCCTTCAGTTGACGTTGGCTTAGGTATGCACATGTGCGCCTTAGACTGTGTTTGAATAAGAAGAAAGGGAGATATTCTTTTTCGAATATTTTGAACAATTCAACGGTTTTACAGCTTTAAGCACTATTTTCCTTACAATGTGTGATCACAAAAATGTTGAAAGATGTATATATTTAACAAACAATATTTTTTATCGGTTTTATCGTATTTATCATTTATTGGTCTGATCTGATAAATGATATCACTCATCAATTATGAAATGCAAAATTTGACCATTTTAAACGCTCTTATATATCACACTTTTCGTACGAAGCATTTTAAAATTGTGTATGAATCGTCACCTCATCACACTTCTCACAACCCCTCTTCTACTCTAGGCATTATGTAATTTATAGGCCTTCCTTCATTTTTTTTGTTCACAATTAATAGAATAATAAACTTCAAACTGAGATATCTGTAAAAGTGACGATTTATTCGCAATTATGTAGTGCGGGGCTTCTTTTGACTCTAGAGGCTACTTTGGATTTTTGATTTTCTTAAAAAACTAAAAGTTAAAAATACCAAATTTGAATAAAAAAAGTTGCCATCCAACTATCAACAATACACCGGAATGGTCATAATGGCAATTTGAGAGTAGTTTACGTTATAATTCTTGTTTCAAAATGTCTAAAGTAGCCCCCGATTTGTCAAAAGAAGCCCCGCACGACGGTACCCAATTTAGCTTAAAATAGCAAAACTAGGTCTGTAAGGTTACTCAGAAAATTAATCTGACCATAAGTCGTGAATGTATTAATCGATCAGGTCAAATTTTAAAAGCAAACAGTGGCAGTACTCTTTAAATGAACTTTGCCATCAAATCTGGAAAATTCAGATGCAAAAAAACTGTTTTACTCACATGGTTTACTCGAAGTCGACACTAACGTTTTTTTTTATTTCTCCAACAATCACCCACAGGTCTTCAAATTACCCCAGTTCGAGGAGTTATGCTCGCACGAGCTCAGCATTACACAAATCATCCCGCACGAGGGCTGGTCGGAGCAAAACCCCACCGAGCTGCTGGAAGCGGTGCGGTTATGTGCGGTCGAAGCCTGTTATAAGTTGGAAACGCTCGGCTATTTGGTCAGCGATATCGCTTCGATTGGTATTACCAACCAGCGCGAGACGACCGTTGCTTGGGACAAACATACCGGCGAACCACTGTACAATGCAATCGGTATGAGAATTCAATTCCTTGACGACCGAACTAATTTAGATTAACGACACACCTTAAACTTTGCGATTTCGTCCATTTTCGTTATCTAATCGATTGAGCGACGCAGTAGATGAGATTTAATGATAGCATCGGAATTTTCGGCGGTTCTAATCTAATACATAACACCTTTTGTCTGGATTTTTTTTCAGTTTGGAATGATATCCGAACAAATTCCACTGTGGACAAAGTGCTGGCCCGCATTCCAGATCAGAACCACAACCACTTCCGACAGGTTTCAGGACTGCCGATTTCTCCTTATTTCTCCGCGCTGAAGCTTAGCTGGTTGAAGGAGAATGTTCCTGCCGTGCGAAAGGCGTGCCGGGAGAAACGATGCTACGCTGGCACCATCGACACCTGGCTAATTTGGGTAAGAGCTCGTGAGAAAACTTTTCCATACATCGATTAATCGTTTTCAACTTCAAACAGAATCTGACCGGAGGTCCCAACGGGGGTGCATTCGTGACGGACGTCACCAATGCTTCGCGGACACTTCTCATGAACATCGAAACGCTCTTCTGGGATCCGATGTTGATCAAGACGTTCAACCTGCACGTGGACATGCTACCGGAGATTCGCAGTTCCTCGGAGATCTACGGTCTCATCAAGTACGACAGTATTCTGGACGGTATTCCGGTTAGTGCCATCCTAGGGAACCAGCAGGCCAGCTTACTGGGGCAGCGCTGTATTCGGGAGGGTCAGGCCAAGAACACCTATCGCAAGGGTTGCTTCCTGCTGTACAATACGGGAACTAGGGTTGGTAGTGAAAATTGTTGACCAGCTGAATATTTTTCCATTGATTTTGATCGAATTATACATTTTTTTTAGTGCGTACATTCCACACACGGTTTGGTGACGACGCTGGCGTACAAAATGGGTCACGACAAGCCGGCGGTCTACGCATTGGAAGGCTCGATAGCAGTCGCCGGTGTGGCCATGAAGTGGCTTCGGGATAATCTGGGATTACTGAAAGACATTCCAGTGGATTCCGAGCGGGTAAGTTTGAACTAGAGTTTTGTTCAATCAGCCAAAAGTCGTTTATTATGTATTGTGAAGCAATAGGGTTTTGATAATAGAGTTGCCTAAAAGCGAAATTTTTGATGATGAAATCTACGGCATTAACAATCGGGATTACCGGATCTCAATATTGATGTAACTAAAGATACTGGTATTATGGAGAGATCTAGGAATGGAACACACATTGAAATGAATGCGTCCTTAAAATAGAATATCTACACGTCAATTTTCTCGATTGTCGAAGTTTTTAAATTCGACAGGTAGCTCTCCCTATTTCGACGGTATTCTGGATTCCTTCAATTCGCATACAATTTTGCGTTGACCGTCCCGAAGTCCTCTCCATTTCAATGTGTTTTGGCCAATTTTCGTTTGGGGTTCTCTCTCCTCGTAAATATATTCAAAGTTTAAGGCTATTTGACAACTTTTGAGATAAACTCTTCGAAAACAGGAAGGGACTATTGTTACCGCTTTTCCCATTTGTTTGTTCTCGTTCTTTCATCGATATCTTTCCATATATCGAGATGTGAAGAGTTTATTGTTATTCTGAACTAAAGGCGAGGGGGCTCTTCATTATAACAGAATTTGAATATTAGCCTGATAGAAATAGGCATACACAGGGTAGAAGATCCGTCGGTATAAATGGATTGTAATATTCATCTAAGTCCAACATTAGAAATGATTTGTTTAAATTGATCAATATGGTTGTATCTGACTAAATTGAACGGTGAAATAAATTTTATACTGATAGGTGGATTACTTTATCATGCTCAATGACTCTGTTTGACTTCTAGTTAAGTTATGGCTGCGAAAATGTGGCTACGGGGGATCCACGAAATGATTAGTAATTAGCACTCTGTCAAAGCAATGAAATACTTCCAAGGTGCCAATGAACTGCATGATCATTTTGGCGAGAATCGGCTATATATACGTTTTCAGTTTTGGTCTGTCCATTGAAAAAACGTGAACTTAAGTGTGCTATTTAACGACATTAAACAAGATTGATTGAATTAATTGGCGATAACGTAGGTTGAACAAATTATTAATTCGTCAACATGTTCACAACCATATAACAATAGATAAAATAGGGTAAGAATTCTAACGACGTTCATCTAACAGATGCCTATCAATTGCTTGTCTATTACTTCACTTCTGCCAAACGACGATCAAAGATTCTTCCGGAACTTACTTAATCAATTGGTGTTACGTTTTGCTTTCAGATTGCCGGCAGCGTGTTCTCAACTGGTGATGTCTACTTTGTACCTGCTTTTACCGGACTGTTCGCGCCATACTGGAGGAAGGACGCCCGAGGGTGAGTACCAACTTCCGAATTTTGATTTGCAATTATTTTTAGCCACAATGTTTTACTTTGCTGTTATCAAGTTTGGCAAATATTGGAAGACATTCATCGTGTTCTTGCAGTGGCGTAACTAAGGGGAACGTAGGGAACATATTGTCGGCGTAGCACCAAATTAGAATTCGGAAGTCGGGACTTCCGAACCGAACTTTCTTCCGAAGTTTTATCTGTCAAACTAATTGATGCGTTGTTTAGCGCATCTTTAGGCAAATCCAGCGCACTACTTCCGAAGTTGGGTAAGTTGCCTGTATCTGGAGAAAAATCCAACTTCGGTATAAAAAGCGTTCTAACTTTGTTCCGGATAGACAATAAACCCGCTTGCTCTTGACTTAGTCGAGTTAAATACGAGACATTGAGGATCGAAAAATCAACTTACTGTTGAGGTTTGAATGCGTTATTAAAAGTTACAATCAAGTATTAGAATGAATAATACTTACTCGTCTCATGACAAGTTGAATAGATATAGAATCTGAATAGTACTTACGGTCAAACACTAACGACATCTGTTGATTTCAGTTAGTTGGGCAAATCACGAACCAGATGGCGGTAGTGAGCAAACGTCAAACTCGAGCCAAAACGTTGCACGCGCCACGAGTTATCGACTGGCCAACTAATGATTTTTTTAATTGACCAGCAAATCAGTGAACGATAGAAATTTGACGAGTGTTATGTCTGTTTGTCTGTGGAAAAATGAAGAAGGAAAAAGAAAGAAGAAAAAAGGAAGAAGGAAGAAAAAGAAGGAAAAAGAAGAATGAAGCAGAAAGAAGGAAACAAAGAAAACATAAAGTAGTAGGGATAAAAAAAGTAAGAAGAGAGAAGGGAAAAGGGAGAAAGAAGAAAAAAATAGGAAGAAGAAAGAAGAAGGACGAAAGAAGAAGGAATAAGGATGAAGAAAGAAGGAAGTAGGAAGAAGGGATTAAGAAAAAGGGAGTGGGAAGAAGGAAGAACGAAAAAAGGAGAAAAGAAGAGGAAAAGGGAGGAGGCAGAAGGATGGAAGAAGAAGGAAGACAGGAAAATGAAGAAATAAGGAAAGAAGGAAGGATGAGAAGAAAAAAGGAAAGTTTAAGAAAGGAAAAAGAGGAAAGGAGAAAAAGAAGACAGAAGGAAAGAAGAATAAATAATGAAGAAGGAAAGGAGAAAGAAGTACAGAGAAGGAAAGAGAAAGAAGGAAGAATGAAGAAGGAAAAAGAAGAAGGAAGGAAGTCCTTTTCGACCTTTTCTTGCTTTCGACCTTTTGTCTCTTTTGAGTTCTTTTTGACCTTATCTTCTTTCAACCTTTTGTCCCTTTTGTCCTTTCGTCGTTTTCGACCTTTTGTCTTTCGACCTTTTGTCCCTAACCTGGTTGAAAAACTGTTTAGTTTCTCTACATGATTTTTTGAAAATATGTTTCTACAGGAAGCTCTCCATGGAGGATTTCAATGCATTTTACAGGGAAGGGTAGTTCAAGATTTTTTTATGTACAGGTTATCCGACTTGTAAATATCCCCAACTCAGCCATCTTGGATTTTTGTATGGAATTTATGCTCGTTTGTTTACGTTTTGCACTGAAAATGTATGTGATCTGGCCGAAAGGGTTATTTGGCCGAAAGGGTCATTACGCCGAAAGGGTCATTTGGCCGAAAAGGTCATTTGACCGAATATGTAATTCGAAAATTGAGAAATGAGTTTTGAAAAGTGAGACGTCTCACTTCTCACTACTTATTTCCCACTTCTCACTCTGAAAGTGAGTAGTGCGAAGTGAGAAGTGAGACGTCTCACTACTCACTACTCATTTTTCACAGTTAGGAGTGAGATATTAGGTGTGCTAATGTTACTTCTCTATTCTCACTCCTCATTTCTCACTTCTCACTGTAAAAAGTGAGAAGCGCGAAATGAGTAGTGAGGCTTCTCACTACCCACTTCGCACTACTCACTTTTCACAGTGAGAAGTGAGACGTATCCCTTCTCATTTCTCACTTTTCGCTGTAAAGTGAGAAACATGAAGTTAGTAGTGAAACGTCTATCAACCACTTCGCACTACACCCGATTCTGTTTTTACACAGATTTTTTTTACATGGCCATGTAAAAAAAATCCCATACAAAATTTTTGCAAAGTTACTCCATTTTCCATGATTCGTCGAGAAATCATAAAACTTTTTTTACACGGATTTTCAAATTTTGAACTGAAAACTTTTTTTACACGGAACGCATCCCCCGTGTAAAAAAAGAATCGGTTGTACTCACTTATTACAGTGAGAAATTGGGATTGAGGATTGAGACGTCTCTATTCTCACTCCTCATTTCTCACTTCTCACTGTTAAAAATGAGAAGCGCGAAGTGAGTAGTGGAACGGGTCACTGAGTGAGCAGGGAGAATTGAGAAGTGAGACGTCTCCCTACTAACTTTACACAGTGAGAAGTGAGAAATGAAGATTAAGAAAAGAGACGTCTCACTGCTCACTCATCATTTCTCACTTTTTAAATGATCTATTCTGCCAAATATCCTATTCCGCCAAATGTCTCTTTCGGCCAAATGACCCTTTCGACCAAATGACCTATTCGGCCGGATTACCCTTTCGGCCAAATGATTATCGGCCAATGGGTTTCAGCCTAATGGTTTGTTCGGCCTAGTGGCATTCGGGCAAATAGCTTTCGGCCGAATGGGTTTCAGCCAAACGACACTTCTCCGTATTTTACTACCTATTGAGTTCCTCAAAAACTCCTCCCAGAGCATCAAGGCTTTTCAAGGAAATTCATGAGATTTTTATGTTGATACTCTTGAAGCAATTCCTTTTACTTATCAATAAGATTCATCAGAAATTGACCTTTCTCGTCAAAACGCTCCAACGATTTTTTTTCCCAAAGAATCCTTATTTTAAACGCCTTTAAAAAAAATAAAGCAAAAAATTAAAAAGAGCTGGTTTTTCAATTCGGCCTTACATTCACCCGATTTTTAATCCACAGCGGATCAACTCTTCAGGCCGATTCACACGTGCAGCGCTTTTTCAGCGCAGGGACAAAAAAAAATTAAAACTACATTCAAACAGCATCCAGCACACAATCAAGTTGCCAGTCGTGTGCAAATTTGACCGTGCAAATTAATAGAACGGAATGTGTATGAACCAGGCTCAAATCTCAAAATTTGAATATCATTTAATATTGTAAAGCATGGATTCAACATATTAAAGTCAGATTTCTTAAAGACGCGCTTCAGTTAGGTTTAAAAAGTGATAGAATCATCGTTTGTCGGTACAAATCAACCACAATTCAAAATATTCATTCCAATATATCGATAAATCGATAATCATTTTTTACTTTTGAATATCAATTTGCTATTGAGGATCAGGCGGCAAATTTTGTTTGGAACTTTTAGAGCTTACTGCGAACTGCGAGATATTCGTACCTGCATTGGCGAATGTCCGATCAAAACAAACACAAATTAATGACGAAGCTGTCTGCTGAGTGTCGACGCAAGTGATAGTAAAATGAATATTTCCGTGCTTGATTAGAGGCTTTAAATAAATAATATAGGAAAGTTGATCTTAAATCAGTAAAAGTATTAACTGAGACAATAAAACCAGATACATTTTTGATAGGAACGTCACAATACTAACAGAGACAATCTAACCAGATTTTTGTTTTTGATACCTCGAGAAGTACATTCATGAATTGTTTTAAGAAAGATTCTTAAAAAAATTTGCTCCAACTTTTTTTCTGAGCTCCTTTTTGAGTACATACTTCCAAAAGTTTTCGCAGAAAACCCTTCACAATAGTTTGTTTTTTTAGTGTTCCTCCACGGAAAGTTCTTCAGGAGTTTTCTTGAATAGCTTCCATAATGCCAGTAAAATAAAATTTCCAAAATTGTCAATAAAGAAATCAGTGTATAAGTAATAAATAAATATAAAATTTCCCTAAATTAATTAAAAAAATCCATAAACAATGGGAAAAAATTCACAAAAAAATAAGCATAAGTTTTTATAGCAAAAATTTCAATTGTAAAAGAAGAATTTTCAATTAGGAAATCAAAATGTTTCATGCTCAAAAATATTTTTTTATAAGAAAATTTTCATGGAAAATATAAAAAAGCAATAAAATTGATTAGATTTTCCATAACCAATAAACGCTTTTAAAGAAGGGGTCATCTATGAAAAAAATGCTCTGTTTTATTGCTTTTTAGATTTTTTTTAATGACAAATTTCATATTTTTTCTTGCTTTCTATTGATTTTTTTGTGGAAAGTTTTGTAATTGTTTATTTCTAACTTTGCCCTAGCAGCACACTTGCTTCACATAGGTTACTGCAACTCACATGTGACCACATTTAGTCACATATAAGTTGCTGCAACCATTTTTGTTTAACTTGTGTTGCTCGGGTGATTTATTTATGGAAATTTCAATTTTTTTCGATGGAAATTTTTGTTCTGTGGAAAATTCATAATTGTTTATGGAAATTTTGCATTCTCAAATCTCGATAAAGAAGCAATGGACTTTATATCAATTTTGTTTGACTCAAATAAGAATATAACTTCATTACCCGGAGACTATTTGAGCATGATTCCCTCGAAAATATTAGGTGAAACAACAAGCGGCCATTTTGGATTATAAAAAAACTGTTTTTATCTGTGATTGACCTTTTTCATAGTTTTTTTCTCAAAAGATGCTGAAAAAATATTTCCCAGATAATTAGAAGGGTTGCATTGAAACCAAAAATATGAACTAGTCACGCCCATGTGTATTTAGCAAATGGATCGTTATATAAAAGTAAATCAGTATTGCAAAATGCTTCCAGAACCCGCACAGTCTTGCGAAACGCACGGGGTCTCACCCATGTTCATCAATTTCTTGGTCTACCTCAATTTTCACAACTTTTCAAATACCTACCACCTGATTGTGATCAACATAATTCAATCACAGTAATTCGGATTTCGCGTAAAGAGTTTGATCGTTGAATTAATTGTTTTGGTTTTCTTGTTTTCACGAGTGAAAAAATGAGCTACTGTGATATAAAACAAAGATATTTGACACATAAAGTACCGCCTTGAACGAACATGTTGTTCACAAGATTTAATGCGCCATTAGCAATCCAATATTTTAACTGACTAACTCAATGTTACTAAAGTCTAGAGTCCAGAAAGAAGCTAAAACAAACCGCGTAATAAACAAACCCTAGTGTACAACTACTTTTTCCAATGCTGTTGTTTTGTTTACTATGGTCACATACTATGGGGCAGGTCACCGACTAATAAAATTGCGCGGATAAGTGCAGACTTTATGGCGGCCATCATTGATAATCTACCAATCACGTCGATTGTGAGAATCTCAACAGATTGCGCGTTTTGCATAATCGGTCAGTAACCTTGAATCGGAATCAAGCAAAACGCGAAAACAAAAAGATCTAAAGAAATTCACGTAGGGGAACGGTTCGCCACTTCATCTTATAGCTCCTATTTCCATCCCATCAAAAACAAAGCAATGGAAAGGAATTTGGTTTGTTTATTATTTTTGTGATTTTTTTCAGCAGTGAGCACGCATGTTGACAAAAAGAAGCGACGAATTTGGTGCCGTATTTCTTTGTTTAGCGATGAGATGGATATATGTACAGTGAGATGGAGATCGGAACAGTTCCCCTATTTCCAGAGAAAACGCATTAATTAATTACGTAACGACGTTAGATTTCTAATACACGAGAAGTCATCATCATCACTAGGTGGATTAACCAGTTTTCTGTGCGAAAAAAAAATCGTTTCATAACCAGTCGGGGGCTGGTTCGATGATGAGGTGATGCTCGAATGCGCTTTTACGATTACGGCCAAAGGTTGTCCCAGTTCACTGCAAAAAAAAACACTCAAACATATTTCCATGCGTTAACCGAAAACAGAGCTTGCTTTACAACGGCTCTAATAATCACTCGAACTTGTCAGTTTACTTTGATATATGACTTGTTTGATAAACACGTCAATTTCCCTATCGCTCAAATTAATGCGGCGTCAAATTAGACGAGCCTGCGCTGCGATTGGACGCCTTCCAATCGGCATACCGCCAAACGCGGATGATTTTATGAGCAGCACAGTTTCGCCACATGTTGAGAGTAAATCGCACCCGCACCACAAATAGCCGCTTTCGCAGCTCTTGCAACGTCAGTCCAAGCATGATAACTGACTGAGGTGATGCAGACTTTGGCAGGAACCCTGTTCACTAATCGATGGGAATCATTTGCATAAGTGATATGTGGTTTTGAAAAAAAAAATCCCTCCAGATTTCCAGTTTTGGCCAGGTTGGCCGCGGACTTTGATCTGAAACGAAGTTTGTTTGTAGTTTCAATTCAGTGCTGATAACGTCGCAGAAACATTGACATTAGGGCACTGCTTGGGGTCAGTTGGGTGCTGCATCCCTGTGAGTAATCTGTTCCTTGAGCGCGCGCACCATTCTTTATAGCAGGATGGAGGACGATGGTGATAATTCGTGACGTAAGTGTGTGCGCAAATAAACCTAGTTCTGTAAATATGTTTTCTACAAATTCAAAGTGGCAAAACCGGACCCGGCAATCGAATTACTTGTCGACAAGTGTATGTATTGCAGTTACCAGCAAGATTCGGACTGTGACAGACGATGTTGAGCTTACGAGTGCAATAAAGAATAGCAGGTTCTTAAAAAACAGTGTTCTGTTGCTTTCAGTAACGCGTACAGCAGCCTTTCTAGATTACACTAGATTACACACAATCGGTGAGTTGAATAAAAATAGCTTTGATGAAATCAAGTTTATAATCACCATGTTGTGATACGACATTCATGAAGTTGATATTCATTCATGCTTTTTTGTAATAGTAAATACTTGGATCAACTGACTATTCCAAAAGTCTATTAGTAATCTATGAACATATATACCTACCTAATGACCGAAGACAGCTGATAGTTGACTCAAACAATTTGCATGGTACGCATTAAGATTTAATATACATACCCAGTACAGGCCGGACTCGATTATCCGGAGTGTAGAAAAAAAATTCACTCCGGATAATCGAGCCATTTTTTTGTTGTTGCTGAAAATTTGACTTTTGTTCAAATAATCTTTATTTTGGTTATATAATATCTTATAAAATATCCCGTTGGTCCGTTCATGGATTCTGACTACCGTTAGAGGTCAGCGCCGATCCGAAAATCGTCGGCGGCAACATTTGTCATAATTTTGGTCGGCGATGGCTTGGCGATTTTTTTATTACGTTCGTAACGCAAAGTTTTTGTTTCAGGATATTTTAAGACATTAACGGGAGAATCCTTTTAATTTCCCCGGAAAAATCTAATGAGCTGTCCCAGGAGATTCTTCCAAGTTTTTTTTTTTAATTTTCAACAGGAATTGCTCTAAAGTTTTCACGGGAATTTATATGAAATTTTCACGGGAAATTGTTAAGGAGTTTGCCTATACCACCGCGCATGGATGCTTCGAATTTAACAGAATTTCCTTGTGATTTTTTTTAAGTTTCACAAAAACTGTTTCCAACGGAATTTCAACTTGATTTTTTTACGAAATTTCTTTGGATTTCTACATGAAATTCCTTATGTCGTCTATTAGTAATTCTTCGGAAATTTTACGAGAAATTTTTCAAAAGACGGAAGGACCATTTGGTTGAAAGTCATTTGACCGAATACCACATGGCCGAATAACACGTTAAGCCGAAAGCTATCTAGCCAAATTCCATTTGTCAGATACGGTTATTATGAGGAAAATGGTTTGGTGATACGACTAAACTGGTCATTTGGCCGAAAAAGCTGTATGCCCTAACAGGTCTTTTGGTCGAATAGACCTTGTCATCGAAAATCCCCTTGGACGAAAATGTTATTCGGCTGATCAGGTTATATGGCAAAAAACGTCGACCCGTTCAGCCAAACGCCATTTTCGAACAAATGAGCTGTCGGAGCAAACGTCTTTTTCTGCCAAATTATCAGTTCGACCGTATTTTCGGTCAAACGCTTCTTTTTCGGGGGCCCTCCTTAGCCGTGCGGTAAGACGCGCGGCTACAAAGCAAGACCATGCTGAGGGTGGCTGGGTTCGATTCCCGGTGCCGGTCTAGGCAATTTTCGGATTGAAGTTTGAGTTTGATTCCCGCCCTAGTAAGGAGAAAACATTTCGTTAACCGGGAAACGCTCCACTTGTTCTTTAGGTGCTGTGTGAATGTCCTGTCCGTTGTATAATGCTAAGTGTTAAGTATTCAGTCTGTGCGAGCTCTGGTCAAAGATGGTGATCCTGTATTTCTTTCTTTTAAATTCTACAAAAAGATCTTCCTAATTTCAAGGAAATTTACTCAGAATCTCAACGGTAGTGTTTTCGAGATTTCGAAGAATATTCTTCAGAATTTCCATTAAATGTTCTAAGTTTTTTACGAAAAGCTTTTTCGATTTTTGAACGAAAAAATGTAAGGAATTTTCAAGAAAAATAGCCTTTTCACGAGAAATCCTATGGAATTTCAATGGGATTGCCATAAACTGTCGGCGGCGCGGCACACACCTCTAACCACCGCCTTCCGAAAATTCCGGAACATCCTTGAAATAAAACAAAAAATAATGATTTTCTTTGCATAGCACCATTTGACATTCTAACAAAGGAATTTATTTCATTTGATTTATTCAAACTAAGGCCTCTGCAGTATTTGCACGTCGCCAACTGTGTAGTCCACGGAGGGACCCTAAATCGAACTACCTTGCTCTCTGCGCACCTCGCCTTCTTGTCCCCTGTGGATCCCTATCAGGAACCATTTTCACCGGGTTATAGTCCGACATTCTGAGCATAACATTGTGTATGGCCACCGAGTGATTCTTTAGAAAATGAAAATATTCATTTCATAATTAATTCATAAATTACGAAACGTAAAAAATGGCCATTTTTAATCCCCCTTTTTGTATAAGGTATCTAAAAAAATGTATGGATTGTCACACTACAGGGAAACCCCCACCCCTCCCCTCTAAGCGTTACCTTATTAATGGATGTTCCCTAAACACAAGAATTTTTTGTTGTTACTACGCGTATACATTTTCCAGTGTTTGAATCTATACATGGACTACCGTTGGCGAAATAACCATTTTTTCATATAAATATTGAGGCTGTTCACAAATTACGAAACGCTGGATGGAGAGTCAGTCGGTCAGACCGTGCGTTACGATTCATACAAACCAATTAAACCTTCCATATACAAATCGTTACGAGGGGGAGGATGGAGGTTCAAAATCGTCAAATTTAGCGTTACGTAATTTGTGAACGAACCCATTCCGGATATTCCGGAGGACCATTTGGTAGCATGAGTCACAATGTCAATGCTGTACTCATTATGTACATACGAATGCTAAAAAAATATCGGTGCTTTGAATTGAAATTCATAAATTGGCCATTTTTATGAATGTTCTTTTTTTTTTTAACTAATTTTATTTGCTAACTAGTCGACCCGGCAGACGTTGTCCTGCATAGTAGGCGAGAATGTGCGTTCCGAACTGCCCATGCAAAGTTCGCATAGGAATCATAATTTTAGTTTTTCACGATTTGCTCAACTTTACTCGTAATTTTTGCATTAGGAAATATCATATAAACCCGTCGGAAACTGTATCGAATGTTTCTGCTGAAAGAAATGAAAAAATCCATCTAGCCGTTTTCGAGTTATGCGGATACGAACACAGACCATTCCATTTTTATATAGATTATCTAATACATGCATTCATCTCTTAGACTAGGTGTTCCGTGTTTTCTTAACACTATCATCCTTATTTGCTATGTTATAGTTTTAGTTATTATTAATACATTTCAATTGCCTCTGGCAGTTAGAATTTTTCCTCTGGTTGAATTGAACCATGTAGGAATTTCAATGTTTTCTACTTAAACTAATCTTAACCTATTTTATACTAAGGGTACAAGGAGTTAATCGTTGCAATAGAAGATTGCAACGATTTTTGTCTAAAATTGGAAATTATTTTGTTGGACATTTGTTGCAATGTCTCAATATTAGAAATGCTATGAAGTTCATTGGTACTATACCACGGAGGCAACTTCAGAATCATTTTCAGAATTTTATTTTGAATCCTCTGAAGTGCCTTCTTTCTGGTATTGCAGCAACTAGTCCATATTGGCACAGCATACAACATGGCAGGTCTAAAAATTTGTTTGTAAATCAAAAGTTTGTTCTTAAGACAAAGTTTTGATTTTCTGTTTATAAGTGGATATAGACACTTAATATATTTGTTACATTTGGCTTGAGAGCCTTCAATGTGATTTTTAAAAGTTAATTTTTGATCTAGCAGAAGTCCTAAATATTTAGCTTCGCTAGACCAATTAATTGGAACCTACTTCATAGTGACAATATGTCTGCTAGAAGGTTTCAAATAAGAAGCTCTCGGCTTATGTGGGAAAATTATAAGCTGAGTTTTGGAAGCATTCGGGGAAATTTTCCATTTATGCAAGTAAGTTGAGAAAATATCCAGACTTTTTTGCAATCTACTACAAATGACACGAAGGCTACGCCCTTTGGCTGAGAGACCTGTGTCATCTGCAAACAAAGATTTTTGACACCCTGGTGGTAAATCAGGGAAGTCAGGAGTAAAACTGTTATACAATATGGGCCTCAGTATGCTGCCTTGGGGAACACCAGCTCTTACAGGTAATCTATCAGATTTAGAATTCTGATAGTTCACCTGCAGTGAGCGATCTGATAAATAATTTTGGATCAGTTTAATAATGTACAGAGGAAAATTAAAATTCATCAATTTTACAATCAAACCTTCATGCCAAACACTGTCAAATGCTTTCTCTATATCAAGAAGAGCAACTCCAGTCGAATATCCTTCAGATTTGTTGAGCCGAATTAAGTTCGTAACTCTTAATAACTGATGAGTGGTTGAATGCCCATGGCGAAAACCAAATTGCTCATCAGCAAAAATAGAATTGTCATTAATATGAACCATCATTCTATTTAAAATAATCTTTTCAAACAGTTTGCTTATTGAAGAAAGCAAACTGATTGGGCGATAACTAGAAGCCTCAGCTGGATTTTTGTCCGGCTTCAAAATTGGAACGACTTTGGCGTTTTTCCATTTATCTGGGAAGTATGCCAATTGAAAACATTTGTTAAATATATTAACCAAAAAGGATAAAGAGCTCTCAGGAAGTTTTTATGTATGTAGAAAATACCATCATCACCCGGGGCTTTCATATTTTTAAATTTTCTAGTAATAGATCTCACTTCATCCAAATTAGTTCCCAACGAAGCGTCAAAAACATTATCTTGATTGAGAATGTCTTCGAAGCTCCGTGTAACCTGATCCTCAATTGGACTAGTGAGACCTAGACTAAAATTATGGGCACTCTCGAACTGCTGAGCAAGTTTTTGAGCCTTTTCGCCATTTGTTAATAAAATTTTATTTCCCTCTTTAAGCGCTGGAATTGGCTTTTGAGGTTTTTTAAGAATTTTCGTTAATTTCCAAAAGGGTTTCGAACTGGGATCCAACTTCGAGACATTATTCTCAAAGTTGGTATTTCTCAGAATAGCGAAACGTTTTTAATTTCATTTTGCAAATCTCGCCAAATAACTTTCAACGCGGGATCGCGAGTTCTTTGGTATTGCCTTCGCCTCACATTTTTAAGACGGATCAGTAGCTGAAGATCGTCGTCAATAATAATGGAGTTGAATTTAATTTCACATTTAGGAATTGCAATGCCTCTGGCTTCGACAATTAAATTTGTCAAAGATATGAGAGCATTATCAATATCACTTTTGGTATCGAGAGGAATATCAACATCAAAATTCCTATCGATATACGTTTTATATAAATCCCAATCAGCTCTATGATAATTAAAAGTAGAGCTGATTGGATTATAAATGGCTACTTGTGAGATTTCAAATGTCACAGGAAGGTGATCAGAGTCAAAGTCAGCATGAGTTACCAATTGGCCACACAGCTGACTTGAATCCGTTAAAACTAAATCAATTGTAGAAGGATTTCGACTGGAAGAAAAACAAGTAGGGCCATTGGGATATTGAATAGTGTAATATCCCGCAGAACAATCTTCAAATAAAATTTTGCCGTTGGAATTGCTTTGAGCATTATTCCATGAACGGTGTTTGGCATTGAAGTCACCAATTACGAAGAATTTTGATTTATTGCGAGTCAGCATTTGAAGATCAGCTTTCAACAAATTCTTTTGCTGCCCATTGCATTGAAAAGGCAAATAGGCTGCAATGAAGGAAAATTGACCAAAATTTGTTTCAACAGAAACTCCCAAGGTTTCAAAAACTTTGGTTTCAAACGAAGAAAATAATTTATGTTTGATACGTCTATTAATGACAATGGCGACCCCACCACAGGCGCTGTCAAGACGATCATTTCTGTAGATAAAATAATTTGGATCTCGTTTAATGGAGAGTCCTGGTTTTAAATAGGTTTCAGTTATAATGGCAATATGCACATTATGAACTGTTAGGAAGTTGAATAATTCATCTTCCTTACCCTTTAGAGAGCGGGCATTCCAATTTAGAACTTTCACAAAATTATTTAGATCCATTAAAACGGAGTCCGATAACAATTTTTTGTGTGTACTTTATACCAACCTGAACAGCTTCTGGAATGGTATTTGCTTTGAACATTGCATCAATCATGTGATGCAATTGTTCAGTTAAGAAATCAAAATCGGAAGCAGTCATGCTACCTGAATCGGCAACATGCCCGTTATTTTCCGTTGGGACATGGGTATAAACCTCATTTTGAGAAGAGAAATTTTGTCTACCAGCAGCGATGTTTGCATACGTAGGTACATTGGAAAAATTGGAATTTACTGAAGTGCTTGCTACCCGTTGACGAGCGGCAAAATTTGTTTGTGAATTGTGGTGGGTATCAATTGCTCGACCGGTAACCGGTTTCGAAATTTGAGCGTTTGAAAAATTTCTACCCGTCGAATCTGGGATCCGATTGGAATTTCCCGTCATCAATTTTGCACGGGAATTCAAAACTTTTTTGCGTGAAGGGCATTCCCAGAAATTGGATTTATGATTGCCCCCACAATTTGCGCACTTAAATTTATTGGAATCTTCTCTCACAGGACATGCGTCCTTGGCGTGAGAGGTTCCACCACAAATCATGCATTTAGCATCCATGTGACAATGTTTGGTTCCATGACCCCACTTACGGCACTGGGTGGGGTTTTGGAAATTTCCCCAGGCCTGCGGAAATGTTTTCATGTAACACGGACATGGGACATAATACAGGCCTTTTCCAAACTTTTCATATTATTTAGTTCACTTTTGTTAAAATGAACTAAATAAAATTCTTGAGAAATGCCCTTTGGGAAATACCAGAGTGGGATTTCTTTTCATCTTAATTACTTGGACTGGTGAAAATCCAAGTAATTGAGAAATTTCAATTTTAATCTCATCCAGTGATTTATCATCACTGGGGAGACCTTTCAAGACGACTTTGAACAATCGCTCAGTTTTGTCGTCGTATGTGAAGAATTTATGGCGCTTCTCAGTTAAATACTGAAGAAGACGTTTGCGATCGTCAAAGCATCCCGGTAAAACGCGGCAGTCACCCTTCCTAGCAATCTGAAATGAAACCTTGATCCCCTGAAGGTTACTCAAAATCTCATTCCGGAAGCCAGAAAACTCGGCAACAGATACCACAATTGGCGGAATCCTTTGCTTTTTCGCATGAATCGAATCACCTGGGCTAGAGGTATATTCGATTTGCTCAATTTCATCATTAATCAAATCGAACTGATTGCTCAGTTCGATTGGAGATGAATTATTTCCGATATTAGAGTTAGAAGGAATATCTGAATTCTCCAGCTTCCTCCTATTTTTTCCGCGCTTAGGCAGGACGGTCTTGAAACCTTGTTTCTTTGAAGGAAGTGGAGAATTCAGAGACTCCCCCTTCCTCTTGTTTTTATTAATGCTCATTGCTGAGCGTGGAGACGTGACCTTCTAAGAGGTTTTTTCCCAGAACGGTGTCCCTGCAGGATTACCACCGCTTGTCGGAATTTTACTTCCGCAAACGGGTCCAACGTAAAACGAAGGCACGGGTCCTTGCAAAGATCGTAACGGGATCAGTGGGTACAAATAGTGCTAAGAAGCACCGTTGAAGTTAAAATAGCTTCGGGTAGTATTAAAAACTTCCTTCCACAAAGAGAGAAAGAACCGCACAGCACGAAAGCACGATGCGGTCTGATTATGAATGTTCTTAATTTCTGTTCCCTTTGGGTTCTTTCACAAAATTCGTAACGCTGAATTTGATAATTATGATACCTCACTCTCCCCCTCGCAACCCTTTTTGCCTTTCTCGTATACAAAGTATACGTAAAGGCTATAGGATCACTCAAAAACCGAACTTTTGATAGAAGGCTCGGAGACCCATAGTGTTATATACCAATCGACTCAGTTCGACGAATTCAGGTGATGTCTGTGTGTGTGTGTGTGTGTGTGTGTGTGTGTGTGTGTGTGTGTGTGTGTGTGTGTGTGTGTGTGTGTGTGTGTGTGTGTGTGTGTGTGTGTGTGTGTACAAAAATGTGAGACACACTTTTTGGTACTTAGCATTATTCGATTTGCTCGCAGGTTGCAGCCGACGCGGAATGCGGTCTAGTTGTTTCCTATTGAAAATTGGCCTGATCGGTCATTGCGTTCCAAAGTTATTGAAAAAACATTGTTTTGGGAATTTTTTTTTAAAGATTGCAGCAATGCATTAAAATGACCGCAAATGCATATGAATTGATGGAAAAAGTAAGATCCCCTAAAGTTCTATTTCGACCTCTCTTATGTGTTTTTCTTATTATTTTAATGCGCGAGAAAGGCACCACCAACGCTAGGTGGATTGATCTGGGTTTTTATGGAAGGTTTAATTTTACGGACCGTAACGCTTGGTCTGACTTCCTCCCTCCCCCTAAAGCGTTACGTAATTTGTGAACAGTCCCTTAGGAAAGCGAGAAAGACACTATCATTACTAGGTGTCTTGCACATATTGGGTACGTTACGGATACACACTGATAATACATATTTCTATTTTTGTGAGATGGGTAAAAATATTACTCCGGATAATCGAGCCATTTTCACCGGATAATGGAGCCTCCGGTTAATCGAGCCTCCGGATAATCGAGTCCGGCCTGTATATTAAACTAAAACCTAAACCTAAACATACCCAGTTTTCCCAGGTCGTATTAATGGTGTCAGAAAGTCACACTATGACACTATGCCAGAATCTCGGTTGTATACTATTTCGCCGAAAACCATTTCGCTGAATTTTTTTTCGCGGTGCGACATTTCGCGGAATGTACCAAATCTCCGAAACACATTTCGCGGAATGCACCTTTTTTCCGAAAGACATTTCGCGGAATGTACCATTTTACCGAAAGTCATTCCGCGGAATGCCATTTGGCGGAGTTCAGTTAGAATAATTATTATTGAAGTATTTACACTCAGGAAAATCGACACATACTTTATGGCAAAAATCCATGTATTTTGAAATATGCATATCATGTGTCGGCACATACTTATTTGCATACAAATTCACACATGGATACTATGACCCACATGGAAAGTATGTGTGAACGTACATGCAATGCATGTGGGCGCATAGAATATATATGTCGAAATCATGGAATTCATTTCGCTACCCCCATTGCAAAAATCCATGTGTAAACTCATGAATATAATGCGAAGTTTTTTGTGAGTGTACCGATTTCTGCTTAATTACACGCAATCCGGGCTAAATTCTTTTGAATTGTGATTTAAATAATGAAAGATGGTAATTCTAAAGGTTATGTCTACTTCATTAACTAATGCCTCCTCAGGGTTAAAATGTAAAATTGAACACAAAACAATTATCTATATAAAAGAAACAAGGAAAAAACTAAAGAAGAAGGGCCAGGTGGCCAAACACTTAAACTGAAACACTACTGAAAAAATGAAAAACTTTGAATGGATGCGTCTGCCCTAGAGATGGTCGGGTTTCACATTTTGCAAATCTGACCCCGATTTGTAAATTTCCTTCAAACCCGGACCCGACCCGAACCCGGAATTTTTTTTGTCAAACCCGAAACCGACCCATACACGAGAATTTTTGTATTCGTAAACTCGTACTCAACCCGAACCCGACATAATTTAATTATTTAAGCCCGCACTAAAGTTTTGCCCTGAAAATTAAAACTAGATATTTTCTGGTTCTTTTCAAGTCGAAAAAAATGTAAGCCCAATCAACGAACATGTCTAACAATTAATAAAACTGAATAAAATAATATTCAGTATTTTATTTCTGAAACCCGTACCCTACCAGGACCCGATTTTTTTTTATCTATTTTAGTTGATAATGCCTTCTTTAAAAGATCGCGTCTGTCCAGTGTAAGGCGAAAGGAGTTGATAATGCCTTCTTTGAATGGATGTGTCTGCTCGGTATCAGGAGAAAGGAGGGATAATGCTTTCTTTAAGTGGATGTATCTGCCCGGTATAAGGCGAAGGGAGGGGTAACGCCTTCTTTAAATGGATGCATCTGGCCGGTATAAGGCGAAAGGGGTTGATAATACCTTCTTCAAAAGAATGCGTCTGCCCGGTGTAATGCGAAGGGAGGGGTAACGCCTGCTTTTAAAAGGATGCATCTGCTCAGTATAAGGCGAAAGGAGTCGATAAAATCTTCTTTAAAAGAAAAATTCTGATTTAAGGGGAAGAATAAGTAATGCCTCCTTTAAATGGTAGCGTCTGCCCGGTATAAAGCGGACAGACGCTACCATTTCTCGATATTAGGCGAAAGGAAGAAATAAATGATTATTCATAAAAACGTCTATCCGTAACAAAGTAAAGAGAGTAGATAATCCCTTTATCTTGCCGCAGCTCTGGTAGATGGTATTATTTATTTATTTATTATCAGACTAAGGCTGCAGTGGCCTGCACTGCATAAGTGCATAAAAGTCTTCTCCATTCAGCTCGGTCCATGGCTGCACGTCGGTCTGCGGAGGGTCCGCATATCGTTCTCCACTTGATCGATCCACCTTGCTCGCTGTACACCTCACCATTTTGTTCCCGTCGTATCGTTGTCGAGAGCCATTTTCACCGAATTTCTTGGCACCGAAAACATTTTGGCTACGTGCCCGGCCCATCGCAGTCTTCCGATTTTCGCGGTGTGAACGATGGATGGTTATCCCAACAGCTGATGCAACTCTTGATTCATTCGTCTCCTCCACGTACCGGCCACCCTCTGCACTCCACCATAGATGGTTCGCAGCACTTTCCTTTCGAAAACTCCCAGTGCGCGTTGGTCCTCCTCTCGTGTCCTTAGAGATCTACCGGTCTAATGAGCGTTTTGTAGATAGTCAGTTTGGTACGGCGATGAACTCTTTTCGATCGGAGCGTTTTGCCCTTTCCTAAGAAGTGAACAAATGAGGCCGTTCAACCAGCTGGCAGGCAATTCCAGTAAACATGACTTGCTAGAAATCGTGGTGATATCAGTCCTAGGGAATAGCGGCCCGGTCTGGGCCTCCGCACTCAGTGCGAACTGCAACGGACAGAAACTAGAGAGCAAGCACAAACTGATATTCTTCGAGTGATCAATGCAATCCACATTGTATTGCAAGAATCAGCATGCGAAATCGCAGGCCTGGTCGTTGAGGAAAATGTGAAGTGTTACGACACGCGGAAAACCTCAGAACCTCTATCTAGGTGGCAACGAGAGTGGAATAGCTTAAAAAGACAGGTGGACTCCTTGGTTCGACCGAAATCAATAGAACCCAGGGGGAAATGATTTTATCTCTCCTGCAGTTCATGTCAGGCAACGACAGTGACACCTGCATAGGTTCGTCAAGGCATACCTAGCCTTTCCTGCTTGTTCGGACGCGATGGCAAAGCACGTTTTGCTCGCACATAAGGTCGATAAAGTTCTTTCAAATAAGTATTTAATTGGCGTGGTTTTAATAGCAATACATGCACTAAATGGGACCCCTTCTTAGCCGTGCGGTAAGATGCGCGGCTACAAAGCAATACCATGCTGAGGGTGGCTAGGTTCGATTCCCGGTGCCAGTCTAGACAGTTTTCGGATTGGAGATTGTTTCGACTTCCCTGGACATAAAAGTATCACCGTGTTAGCCTCATGATATACAAATGCTGAAATGGTAACTTGGCTTAGAAACCTCGCAGTTAATAACTGCGGAAGGGCTGAATGAATACTAGGTTGCGAGACGACAATGTCCCAGTGGGGGATGTAATGCCAATGAAGAAGAAGACATGCATTAAATGTATGCATCGACTACTGCTGTAGATTTATTTAGATGATGAGCAGAAGAGCGCTGCTAAAGATTGTTAGTGGAATTTTAAATACATTATCAATCGCTTACTCTGCAAATACCCCAACAAACAATTTTAGCTGAAGAAGACTATTTTTGGTCATATTAGCGCTTTACTCACCTCCAATGTTTATTAAGACACCAGCTAATGGCCAATAATACTGAAAATTTTTAAGAATGTGCTTAGCATCAAGATACATGTTTCATGGGGATGTCCCCGGAAAAAAACTTCTTTAATTCATGATTTTCTGACACTCACATAATAATCTCTTATCAGTACTAGTGTTATATTAGCCCCAACTGATCTCAATGACCACTGACTAGTCTCTTTCAACCATATGATTCAGTTTATTCAACAACAGCACCTAAAGCCAGTAATTTGTTTCAAGTCTGTTTGATAGTAAAACCTTTAAACCCAGGAAATAAACAGAAAACAGTTTTATACCTTTTGAGCAGTCTTATCAGTGTAAGCGATAGAAAAACATTTGTTCGTTGCAAAAAAAAATACTTAGAACACTAAAGAATTTTAGGGACATATGAATAAGTTTGGAACGCCTAGAGTGCTGATATTGTACCTACCAAAAATTAAGGAAGCATCAATTTATTTAGATGTTTTTGCTAATAAGCGTGTACACTGCGAGGACATCAAAAAAAGATACAAGCATCATATTAAACTTATGTCAAAAATAGCTTCATCACCCTAGATGCAGTTCAATTTCAATGTGACAAACATCTTCCTCTGCAATGCTAATCATGGCATGATAATCATTACATTGCAATAATGTAATAAACGTGTCGCGTAATCCTTCAAATCGCGCGCCAACACATGGTCTTTCGCTACATTTCTAGTCGTCTGATGCTGCTGTCTGGTTTGCCGTGCGCTGCAATGTCAAGTGCAGTACCGGTTTTGCATGCCACAGACAATCGGACCCAATGCACTTGTTTTGAAGTGACGCTACCACAGAGGCAAGCCACACTACGTTCTACGTTTTACGTATCAAATCATTGCTCCCTTCGATAGTCATCTGCCTTGATTGGATACGAAGCTGCATTCTTGAGGTGCACACGATCAGTTGATTGCCGTTTAAGCTCGAACGTGACTTCATTTAGTGTGACTAAGTTTTCCCTTTTGATCGTTATTTTTCAGAATCATTTGCGGCTTGACCAGCTTCACCACCAAGCATCACATCATCCGGGCCGCGTTGGAGGCGGTTTGCTTCCAGACACGTGACATTATTGAGGCAATGAAAAAAGACTGTGGGTGAGTATAGAGACAGTTAGTCATCTAAGCGTGATGCAAATTAGCTACAGCCTCTAATCGCTTCGTATTCCCATACCCACACAGCATCAATCTGAACAAACTGCACGCGGACGGTATCATGACCAATAACACACTGCTGATGCAGCTTCAGGCCGATCTGGTTGGGATCCCAGTTTGTAAGTATATTTGGCATGGGTTCAACCCTGCCTCTAAATTAGCTTTCGATCGACATGCGGAATCACTAATCGTAATTTGGGTGTCGCGTGCGCTCTTGTCTGTTCTCGTTTTTTTTTTTTGCATAATCCTCATCAGTGAAAACGGAAGTCAGCGATCCTGCCACACTGGGTACGGCGATGGCGGCGGCACAGGCCAAGGGAATCGATCTCTACAACATGGAGTCCGACAGTCGGTAAGTTCGTTTTGACCTTGCCCTTGCTTGCCCTAATAAGTGCTTCAAATGCTGTTTCTATAACAGCTTCTAGATTGTTCTACTTCAATTTGTGTATCTCATCAAAACATTTCACGAACTAAAATAAATAATTGTGGAAGGCACTTTTCTTGGCACTTAAATTGGTTTAGAATTATTAAATGTGTGAAAGCAACTATTGATAAAGAAATTTAAAAAAAATCATTGATTGAAAAAATCTAAATATTTAATATTTTCAGTGACTATGCCCAACATATCTCCCATGAAACATTCCTGCCCACGACGACGGAAGAGGAACGGAATGCTCGGTACACCAAGTGGAAAATGGCGGTCCAGCGCAGTTTGGGTTGGGCTGTCACCAAGAAGAGTGACGCCATGACAGGTGAGATCCTATACTTTATATTTATATAGAATGCTTTCGACTAGTATTCTCTATGTCGTGAAGCAGTTATCGGCTCTTTAAGTCAACGAAAAACGGCTAAAACGAGATGGTGTTTATTCTCCGACGTTCCGGTGCGTATTTCACCATCCATTAATTCTGTCCAACCAACCCCGAAGAAGGTGAATTACACACCGAAACGTCGGAAAATAGACGCAATGGTATTGGATTAATTTAAATGTTAATTTAAAAAAATCAGCCTGATAATTCTACTTTGCGCTTGCTGCACTGCAATATATCAAAGCTTAACTTCATAAAAGAAGCTAGTCGTTACTTTTTGGTTGATGCCTTCGCAAAAGCACACTTCATGCATGGCTTCAACATAATGTATTCGGTACAGTTCCATTTTAATCAATGGAAGGATTGAAGTGGAATTTTACAAAATAAACAAAAAACGCAATTGGAAATTTGATTCATATAAGCAGATAGAACGTCTCTGATAAGAATTATAAAAATAAAGCTATAAAATTAGAATATTTCTCACTTTTATCATTTTTTTCCACCTCTTTCGCAGACGAACGCTACTCCCTGCTAGCATCGATTCCGGCCGGCCTGTTCCTGTTGAGTTCGTTCGTGATGTTAATATTTTCGCAGACCAAACGAAGCTGAGGTGGTTGACTAGCCTCAGCGGGAACTCAATCGCGTTGCAAGTTTTATTCCAACAGTGCAATATACGAGCAACCGTTGATGGACGGGGTCAGTTAGTTTTAGGGTAAGCCTAAAGTTACAAACAATCTGACAATTAAAACTCTGGGGGTGCTCAAGTTTCCAGTACGTTAGATAGGTTAGAAAGCGTATGAATGATTAGAACGAATAGCGAACCAAAAACCAAAACCGGTGTGATGCTTCCATGCAGTGAACAGTATAGATGTAGGTAGGTAATATTATGCGAGTGCACAACGCGAATGGCTCTACCCAAGTGCAACTGTCAAAAAGTACCTTTCAATAATTTTACAAAGCTGTTGGCAAGCTAGCATTTCATTCCTTGTAGGTAACAAATTGGAAATAGTTCTTAAAAAAAGACACAAATAGGAGATTGTAACAGTCAAGTACTTATACAATAACGAATTGAACATTTGCTAGGAACAAAAGGAAAAATTAGGATGTGATTTGTTTTTTACACAAACTGTTAGGGTTGATTTAATTGTTGGAATGATGATGCGTTTGATTGTGTTAGATGCAGCTTTAATCGATTAATTAATTTGTTTGTCAAATTATGGACCCTATTCCTAACATATAGAGAGTTCAATTTTATTGTTGCCATAAGCAGGTAGATTATTTTACAGTAATCAATTATATTGTGAATAGAAAGTAGTTTTACTTTTACCGAGTAGCAATCCAACGAGAAACGACGATTGTAAGACTTTTTTATACAGTACTTAATGCTACGTTACAAAAGATTTTATTATACACAATATTTTGCCGATGAGCTGCGATGTGTTTAGTTTGTATCCGAAAGTCACCCTTTTAATACTTTATAATTATGATTTCAATAAATAAATATAACCAGCGATAGAAAAAACACGAGAAGGATGTTTGTTTGAATGATTTGCACAATTCCGAGATTATTTCGATCACAGAATTGCAATTTTCAAAAATGGGGTTCGTCGCTTGAAAGTAGTTCTTCGAAGTCGTTGAAGTCACTGAAATTTTTTAAGGTAAATGAAACGGGATATGTAGATATTGACGCCATGTTTTTAGATAAATTGATCAAGGAGTAATGGTCTCACATATTTGAAAAGTTGTATGTTTCCCATATAAATACCGTCATTCCCATTGAAAACTTGAAAGCATATTAATAAAAAGGAAATAGTTAAGCTCTTATAATGGAATGTCTTCAACTGTCATAAGACTCGACATATGAAGCGACAACAGTGCCGGTTCGGCCCAAGAAAGGAAATTGAGAAGATGCAAGGAACAGTTTCTATCTCCGGAAGTGGTTATTTTTAGTAACATGATCTCGTGTACACCTCCTTTAACAAAATTTGCTCAACTTTGTATAAACTTAGAGGAGACCGGAGCTCACAATAGGGGCTTTCCTGGAAAAAGGCATTAAATTCAATATCTCATGAATCCACTGGACTAGAATCCATATTTTTACATCAAAAGATAGATTTTTCGATAAGGAATTTGATAACCTGTCGTTTGTTCACGGCACGCATCTATTTCTGGCAGTTTTAGCCAGAAAACAATGTTTTCACCCTATTTAAGGTCGATTTTTATCGTAGTTTCGATTTAATTAAGTGCGGTGTCCAGATTCCGGACGGATCCGGAATTATTCCAGATTCCGTTGGGGTACCTACGATTTGGCGTTTAGCATATTTCGACGGAAAATTATGTGGAACTCTTCTCAAACTCAAGCCCAAATCCTGGTGTTAGGTGGGACGCTAAACAGCCCTGACACGACAGCTCTCCGACGAGACAGGAGATTTGCGCAGTCCCAATAAGCCTCCTTTAAAGCAACTATTACGAACGACATAGAAGATAATACGACCCGATACAATCGGCAACGACCTAGGCGACGAATAAAGGATCACGATTGGACGCTTGGAACATGGAACTGCAAGTCGCTAGGCTTCGCAGATTGCGACAGGATAATCTACGATGAATTACATCCCCGCAACTTCGATGTCGTAGCGCTGCAGGAAATCTGCTGGACAGGACAGAAAGTATGGAAAAGCGGGCATCGAGCGGCTACCTTCTACCAAAGCTGTGGCACCACCAACGAGCTGGGAACCGGCTTCATAGTGCTGAAGATGCGCCAACGCGTGATTGGATGGCAGTCAATCAACGCAAGGATGTGCACGCTGAGGATAAAAAGCCGTTTCTTCAACTATAGCATCATCAACGTGCACTGCCCACACGAGCGCAGCTGGAGCAGACATACGATGGATGCCCACTGCGGGACGTCAAAATCGTCATCGATGACATGAACGCTCAGGTAGGAAGGGAGGAAATGTATAGACCGGTCATCGGACCGTATAGTCTGCATACCGTATCGAACGACAAAGGCCAACGATGCATAAACTGTGCAGCCTACCGAGAAAGGGTAGTCCGAAGCACTTTCTTCCCCCGCAAGAATATCCACAAGGCCACATGGAAATCACCTAATCAAGTAACGGGAAACCAAATCGACCACGTTCTAATCGACGGCAAATTCTTCTCCTACATCACAAACGAACGCACTTACCGCAGTGCGAATATTGAATCGGACCACAACCTCGTTGCAATATGTCTGCGCTCAAAACTCTCGACGGTGATCAACACGCGTCGGAGTCGTCCGCCGCGGCTAAACATTGGGCGGCTACAAGACGGTAGACTAGCCCAAGACTACGCGCAGCAGCTGGAAGTGGCACTCCCAACGGAAGAGCAGCTAGGCGCAGCATCTCTTGAAGATGGCTGGAGAGATATTCGATCCGCCATTGGAAGCACCGCAACCGCTGCACTAGGCACGGTGGCTCCGGATCAGAGAAACGACTGGTATGACGGCGAATGTGAGCAGTTAGTTGAGGAGAATAATGCAGCATGGGCGAGATTGCTGCAACACCGCACGAGGGCGAACGAGGCACGATACAAACGGGCGCGGAACAGACAAAACTCGATTTTCCGGAGGAAAAAGCCCCAGCAGGAACATCGAGACCGTGAAGAGACGGAGGAACTGTACCGCGCTAATAACGCACGAAAGTTCTATGAGAAGTTGAACCTTTCACGTAAGGGCCACGTGCCACAGCCCGATATGTGTAAGGACATAAACGGGAACCTTCTTACAAACGAGCGTCAGGTGATCCAAAGGTGGCGGCAGTACTACGAAGAGCACCTGAATGATATGACAGACAACGGTGGCGGTATGGTAATGAACCTAGGAGTACGCGCGCAGGACATGCGACTTCCGGCTCCGAATCTCCAGGAAATCCAGGAGGAGATCGGCCGGCTGAAAAACAACAAAGCCCCTGGAGTTGACCAACTACCATTAGAGCTGTTTAAACACGGTGGTGCGGCACTGGCTACAGCGCTGCACTGGGTCATTACCAAGGTTTGGGAGGATGAGGTTCTGCCGCAGGAGTTGATGGAAGGTGTCGTGTGTCCCATCTACAAAAAGGGCGATAAGCTGGATTGTAGTAACTACCGCGCAATCACATTGCTGAACGCCGTCTACAAGGTACTCTCCCAAATTTTATGCCGCCGACTAACACCAATTGCAAGAGAGTTCGTGGGGCAGTACCAGGCGGGATTTATGGGTGAACGCTCTACCACAGACCAGGTGTTCGCCATACGTCAGGTATTGCAGAAATGCCGCGAATACAACGTGCCCACACATCATCTATTCATCGACTTCAAAGCCGCATATGATACAATCGATCGGGACCAGCTATGGCAGCTAATGCACGAAAACGGATTTCCGGATAAACTGATACGGTTGATCAAGGCGACGATGGATCGGGTGATGTGCGTAGTTCGAGTTTCAGGAGCATTCTCGAGTCCCTTCGAAACGCATAGAGGGTTACGGCAAGGTGATGGTCTTTCGTGTCTGCTATTCAACATCGCTTTGGAGGGAGTAATACGAAGGGCAGGGATTGACACGAGTGGTACGATTTTCACGAAGTCCGTCCAGTTATTTGGTTTCGCCGACGACATTGATATCATGGCACGTAACTTTGAGAGGATGGAGGAAGCCTACATCAGACTGAAAAGCGAAGCTAAACGGATTGGACTAGTCATAAACACGTCGAAGACAAAGTACATGATAGGAAGAGGCTCAAGAGAGGTCAATGTGAGCCACCCACCATGAGTTTCTATCGGTGGTGACGAAATCGAGGTGGTTGAAGAATTCGTGTACTTGGGCTCACTGGTGACCGCCGATAACGATACCAGCAGAGAAATTCGGAGGCGCATAGTGGCTGGAAATCGTAAGTACTTTGGACTCCGTAAGACGCTCCGATCGAATAGAGTTCGCCGCCGTACCAAACTGACTATCTACAAAACGCTTATAAAACCGGTAATTCACTAAGGACACGAGACCTGGACGATGCTCGTGGAGGACCAACGCGCACTGGGAGTTTTCGAAAGGAAAGTGTTGCGTACCATCTATGGTGGGTTGCAGATGGCGGACGGTACGTGGAGGAGGCGAATGAACCACGAGTTGCATCAGCTGTTGGGAGAACCATCCATCGTTCACACCGCGAAAATCGGAAGACTGCGGTGGGCCGGGCACGTAGCCAGAATGTCGGACAGTAATCCGGTGAAAATGATTCTCGACAACGATCCGACGGGAACAAGAAGGCGAGGTGCACAGCGGGTAAGGTGGATCGATCAGGTGGAGAACGATTTGCGGACCCTCCGCAGACTGCGTGGTTGGCGAAGTTCAGCCATGGACCGAGTTGAATGAAGAAGACTTTTATGTACAGCACAGGCCTCTCCGGCCTTAGTCTGATAATAAACTCTTCTCAAACATTACCTTTTAACAAAGCTACACATAACACGGTTCTATTAGTGATTTTCAGAATTTCTGAAGTGTTTGTGCGTCTCTAGGATGTACCCAGATTTTTCCGGGGAAGTAGTAGGAAAAGACATTCTCATTTTTAGCCAAAAACATGTCATGCGTCTGCGCATTCTGCGCATACAAAAGACCACTCCCGGAACCTTGCGTAGTGCCCCGAGGAAACCTGTAGGAGATACCATTTCCGTTTTCGACCAAAACAGGTCATGCGATAGCGCATTCTTCACGGTTTGTCTGGCGAACCTGTGACGTTTTTGTAAGGCACATTGGTCACACTCGGAACTTTACGGGATTCCCCAGGGGAACCTGTATCAGGGAACATTTCTGTTTACAGACCAAAACGTCTCATGCGACAGCTCATTCTTCACGGTTTCCCGCGAAGAAACTTCTAATAAGCCAGTAAAGTACGATCAACCTGCCCCTCATGGGAGCGGATATTCAGTTTGTAGACGAAAATGTGTCATGCGACTCCTCTCTATTCATGATTTTTTACGAACAAACTTTTAGTGATTCTGTAAAGTAACAAAGACCTCATTGGCCACTTCTGATACATCAAGGAGCTCCCCAGGGGAACTTGTAGGAGGGAAAGTTTATGTATGCTGGTTGAAGCATGTAATGGGATAGCTCATTGTTCGTGATTCTTCACGAATAAACTTCTTATAAGTCGGTGAAGCACTCCAGCAGACCAAAAAGTGTCGCTTATTCTTCACGGTTTCTTACGAATAAACTTCTGGCGTTTTTGTAAAGGGCGAAAGACCTCATTGACTTTTTCCGAAATTGCACGGAGTACCCCTGAAGAACTTATATGGGAAGCTTTTTCGTCATTTTCGTCACCAATAGTCTTTTGATAAGTCAAGGACAATTGACCTTACATGGACAGGTGTGCGCCACCGCGCTACACAATCTCCGCCAAGATTTTTACGCCGTCGCCGACATTTTTGCATCGTTTAAATTCTTAAAATCTAAATTGAAGAAGTTCGCAGAGTTTCACGTGGCAATTCTGAAGTACTCGCGGAATTTCTCGATGAAATTCTGAAATGCTTTCCGTAAAAACTAAGAAGCACTTTCAGTGAAAAATTTCCCGCCGAAATCCTAAGAATTTATTTCAATATTTTTGTTGGAAATATTTTTGTTGGACTCCCGAGTTAATTTCCTTGAAAGTTCGATGAATTTTTCGTGGAAATTATGAAGAATTTTAGTGCACATTGCGAAGAATTTCCCGAATAATTAACCAAGAAAGTTTAAAAAAAATATTCGTGCACATTCCACACAACTTCTTGTGAAAACTCCGAAGAAATTCCTTTAGATTTCCCTACTCCTTAGGATTTCCGTTGATATCCAAAGAATATCTCGTTGAAATCAAACGGCAGAAAGCCAAAGCCGAAAACCACAAGGCCGATAATTGTTCTGAACGGCATTTTCGGTCAAATGACATATTAGGGCAAACAACTTTGAGTCAGTTAGGCCGTATGTCTCTTTTTCGACTGTTTGTTAGTTTCGACCAAATAACATTTTCGGCCAAACCATTTTCGACATAATAACCGTTTCGGCCAAACGTTCATTTCAGCCAAATTGTATTCGGCTAGTGACTTTCAGATTAACGTGTTATCCGGCCAAGTGACATTAGAACAAATGGCTTACGCCGAATGATTTTCGGCCAAAACGACGAGAAAGGGCCGTTTGACTGAAAGTTGTTGTAGCTATCAGGCTGATACCCCTCTGATCGAATATTTAATTTGCCCGAAAATGTCGTTCGGCCAAAAAAGTCGTTTGGCAGAACAGGTCATTTTTTTCTGAAATGATCGTTTGAGCTTGAGCTTGAGCTTGATTGACTGCTCGTAGTTGCTACTCCATTATGACCAGATCAGCTGTTCTTGCACAGGGAACCAACAGATGTTTGCTTGGGACTAGCACACATCTTCAATGTACAAGTACTGGTGATCTCATTTGTTAGGTCATACTGGCGCCTGCCACGTCAGAATGCAAGTCAATGTAGGGAAGGGGAGGAAATGATGATGCAACCACTCGCCCACTGCAAGCCGAATATACCTTTGCACTTGCCACGAGTGCATGCGGTTTTTTTAATGAATTTTTGGGTTAGGTTCGAGAGGCAAAGGTTCGCCTTGGTTAGCGAGCTGCCAATGTGATAGAAAGGAGAAGCAATTGATGTAATTTCAAATTGAATGTAGGAAACGAGCTCTATAGTTCATTTCAAATTTTAGGAGATTACTGTTAGAATACTGAAGTGGAAGGTAAAGGAATAGTAATGGAAACGTTATGGAAGTCCATTTCCAGTTCTAGCGATAGCTCTCCTGCGTATGAGGCAGAAGCAGTAGCCATATGACTACCAAGCCTGCTCTCATTTTTTTCTGAAATGATCGTTTGGCAGAAAAAACTATTTGTAACCCTCGTCCACCCTCCAGTCCAAGTCTGGTGCCAGACCAGGACTGACAAACGTTACGTCAATCCATGACTCTGAACGTGCTAGCGGAACCATCATTGACTAGCACTGCGTCGAGCTTCGCTAGCGCCTCTAGTAACGCTTGACCCCTTCGGTTGGTACAGCGGCTGCCCCACTCCACTGCCCAAGCGTTAAAATCTCCTGCTATGACGACCGGCTTACGACCCACTAGGTCAGACGATAGCCTATCTATTATCTGATTGAACTGTTCTAATGGCCACCTTGGTGGGGCATAGCAGCTACAATAGAACACACCATTGATCTTAGCTATCGCGACACCCTCAGCAGAGGAGTGTACCACCTCTTGGATCGGGTACCATCCCGTCGTGCAAATAGCCGCCATCCTAGACCCGTCCGCCACCCAATTGCCGTTATCGACAGGGACGTTGTACGGGTCGGACAGGATGGCCTTGACTCCGAGACCGACTTCCGCAATAGCTGCTGGGCAGTTGCACAGTGGTTAAGATTCAGATGTGTAACTTGCACGGCTTATTATTATTTTTCTCTCCGATGGGACCCACCCGTAACGTGGTTACAGGCCTGCTTTTTGCTGGCGCAGATAAGGCACTTTGGTGCCTTATCACATATATCGCCTTGTACCCTTCCTCACCACAACTACGACAGAGGTTGCTACGGTCTGGGCCCTTACAGCCCTGTCGTCACCCAAGACCTCTTGGGCCAGCTTCCTGTAGTCAGTCCCACTAGCCTGCGTTCCGCGTTTCAGAACCAAGATCATTTCACCGGTCTTGGTGCGTCTGACGCTTCGCACGTCCTGACCTAGCGCCGAAAGCTTTACGGCCGCCCGCATCGATTTAAGGACTTCAGCGTACTTTGCCTTATCAGTTTTCACCAACAAGGCCTCGCCTCTGTCCTTAGCTTTCTTTGCGGGTCGAGATGCGTTCGACTTCCGCTTTGCCCTACTGACCAACTGCCAGGGATTTTCGGTCCCTTGTGCCGATGGCACAGGCTGGCTGGTACCCTCTTGCGGCCCGGCGACTTGCGCCTGGTTGATGCCTTTCGCCTTTTTGGGCCGAGAAGTCACCTTTTCGGGTCGACGCCCTTCGGGCTCCTCTGCTCCACCCAGACGACGTTTGGCCTTTACAATTGCACGTCGTTTGGCTTTGCTCTGAGCGCCTTCGCCGGATTGCTGCCTGAGCCGTTTCGAGTTAGGCGCAGTCTTTTCTTCATTAGCCGTCAAGGCGAAATCAATCGCCTCTTGGGCCATGGTTGCTCCTCCAAGGAAGGAGAAGGCATCGGTTTGAGCACCTTTGTCGGCCTTCTCTCTTCCCACCACCCGCCTGATAAACGCATCCTGTTCTTGTCCTGCGACTCGAACAGCCTGGCGAAGCATCCGAAGGTTCTGTTTCAGTTCCTTACTGATGTTCTGCCTTGCGTTCGCGAACTCGATGATATCATCGAGTTGCTCGGCGACCACCCGCATCCCGGGTAGAAGAATTATTTTGTTTTGTTTCACCATGGGCGTAGCCAGGATTTCGAGCAGGGGGGGGGGCAACTTTTTAGGTCTTCTAATTCGTAGTTTTATAGTGGTTTTATGAAAACACATGAATATTAGTGCTTGGCACTATTTCCTTCTAAGTTCCAAAAACTTTGAATTTTTTTTAACTATTTTCATGAATTAAATGCAAGGAATGAATATTCTTCATGTTCTTTTATTTTGAACCTAATTTAAAAGGCTCAAATATGGAAAAGCATGACGGAGCCAAATTTATTAAGTTCAACATTTGGCTAGCAAACATACTGCTTCGCAAGGGTTGAACCCACTAATATTACAGTGTTTGTTTAGTTTCAATTTTATACTTTTTGGATTTAAATGAAAATTAGCGAAATTCGTAGAAATTATTCCAGATAATTGAGAAATTTCAAATTGATTGTTTGAGCTCAAAAAACGACAGGATTCAGACATTCAAGACATAACGATTTCTGAAAACCTAATGATTTTTTATAACATTTCCAAGATAATATAAAACTATTTTAACCTACCGAGATAAGCATGCCAAGACCATGCTGCAGGTGACTGAGTTGTATTCCCGGAAATGTTTAGGTTGGACATTTCCTCGGCATTTCTATGTGGGATGGTTTTATAAAGATATTTTTGGTTTTGAAAGTAAGGAATACATTTTATTCTATGGAGTTTTTATAAATATTAACGGGGCTTAATAATTAGTAAAGCTTTTCCAAATTGCGCTTCTGATCATTGTTGAGCTAGATTTTTTCCACTATTTATTTATTTATTTATCATCAGACTAAGGCCGGAGTGGCCTGTGCTGCACATAAAAGACTTCTCCATTCAGCTCGGTTCATGGCTGCACTTCGCCAACCACGCAGTCTGCGGAGGGTCCGCAAGTCGTCCTCCACCTGATCGATCCACCTTGCCCGCTGTGCACCTCGCCTTCTTGTTCCCGTCGGATCGTTGTCGAGAACCATTTTCACCGGATTACTGTCCGACATTCTGGCTACGTGCCCGGCCCACCGCAGTCTTCCGATTTTCGCGGTGTGAACGATGGATGGTTCTCCCAACAGCTGATGCAACTCGTGGTTCATTCGCCTCCTCCACGTACCGTCCGCCATCTGCAACCCACCATAGATGGTACGCAACACTTTCCTTTCGAAAACTCCCAGTGCGCGTTGGTCCTCCACGAGCATCGTCCAGGTCTCGTGTCCGTAGAGAACTACCGGTCTTATAAGCGTTTTGTAGATAGTCAGTTTGGTACGGCGGCGAACTCTATTCGATCGAAGCGTCTTGCGGAGTTCAAAGTACGTACGATTTCCAGCCACTATGCGTCTCCGAATTTCTCTGCTGGTATCGTTATCGGCGGTCACCAGTGAGCCCAAGTACACGAATTCTTCAACCACATCGATTTCGTCACCATTGATAGAAACTCGTGGTGGGTGGCTAACATTGACCTCTCTTGAGCCTCTTCCTATCATGTACTTCGTCTTCGACGTGTTGATGACTAGTCCAATCCGTTTAGCTTCGCTTTTCAGTCTGATGTAGGCTTCCTCCATCCTCTCAAAGTTACGTGCCATGATATCAATGTCGTCGGCGAAACCAAATAACTGGACGGACTTCGTGAAAATCGTACCACTCGTGTCAATCCCTGCCCTTCGTATTACTCCCTCCAAAGCGATGTTGAATAGCAGACACGAAAGACCATAACCTTGCCGTAACCCTCTACGGGTTTCGAAGGGACTCGAGAATGCCCCCCCAAGTAACACAATAAAACATATTGAAAATTGCAAAGTTTCAACGTTTGTCATATAAGCGTCACAATGACGTTCTAGAGGAACAATTTGGTCATTTAACTGTTTTCAAGGCGTTTTTCTAAAACAATTTATTATTTGTTTTTAAAAAACTGCTTACAAACAGTTTAATAACCAATTTGTTTTTCCAGAACTTCAATATGACGCATATTTCCATGATATGTTTCATTCTATGAATTGTTTTAATTAAGAAGTCATACATTTGTTTTTCATCTTGTTCGATAATAAGTTAGATTACGCTTCATGTCCAAGCTGTGCAACCAACGAGTATGGAAAATTATTATAATCAGTATTAGTCTCATGTAGGCTATATTGACGTTCAAAAAGACATTATTATGTCACAGGACATATTTTCATTTTTCAACAGAACAAACTATATCAAAACGTTGTCATGTACAAGTTTTTCAACAATAAGTAGTCATGTATAAGTTAATAAATTATTTTTATTCATATTCCATAAAACACAATTCATACCAATATTTCTTCATCAATTTTAGGAATCCATGTCTTCAACACGTCATTTAGCATAAATAAATTTTGTCATGATTCTCACTATATGTCAAAATCGTAAATTTAGACTTATTTGAATCGATCACATTTCTCAACATATGAAGTTAAATGTACAACATTTTCTCGTCAGCTGTCACGGTGCTAAGTTCAGTTTTCCAAAATGAATCACGAAATACAAATATCTGAAGCGGACAGAAAGTTATGGCATAAAATAAAAAGGAATGGACACTTTCGAAAACGAAAAACTGAATTACTTAAAAATATTCCCACAAAAGCTTTGCGTAGTGATATTCTCGTGGTTGAAGAATCAGATATTGTGAGCTCGTGCGTGGTTAATACTGACCTAACAGATTCGCATGAATACAAAAACACCTCAATTGCTGACGACGAATGGAAAGCTACTCACCAAGAAACTGATGATAGTGACCCAGAATTTGAAACTATGCAGGCTGATCCCCAAGCTTTCTGTAGCGAAATTAAAAAGTGGGCCATCGACTTTCAAATTAAGCATACTGCGCTAAATGCTCTTTTATGCATCCTTAAGAGTCACATGCCAGAGAATGTGCTTCCAAAGTGTGCTAGAGCTTTAGTTAATACTCCGAGGCACACTGATATTTCCTCTGATGAGAGACTTGGCGGAAAGTATTGGCATTATGGCCTGAAAAAAGTTTTAGTGGACCATCTATCCGAAATAGAAAATCTCCCTGGCGAACTATCTTTGAATGTCAACATAGATGGCTTGCCCGCGTTTAAAAGTTCTTCAACGTCTTTTTGGCCTATTTTGGTTAACATACACGAGTTAAGAGAAGTTCTGTCGCCATTAATCGTAGGAGTTTTTTGTGGAGGCAGTATGACAAACGTAAAAAAAAAATTGAATATTTTTTTAAATAACTACTAATTACAGCAAAACCCAAAGACGTTAACGCATTTCTAGAGCCATTCGTGGACGAGTTAAATGCTGTTCTACGTCACGGAATCGAACTCGCGAATGCAGAAGTGAAAGTTAATCTACGTTGCTTCATCTGCGATACTCCAGCAAGATCCATGCTCAGAGGTAAAAAGTGAAAGCCTTTCTCAATACCCTTTTAACATTTGAAAATATTTACAGGAGTAATCGGTCACAATGGATATAATTCATGTTTGAAATGCGTCACTGAAGGGGAATACTGTCACACATTCAGAACTATGACATACCCCGATATTAACGCACCGCTCAGAAATGATAAGGACTTCAGATCACGAATTTATGAAGGCCATCACAAGCATGACTCCATATTGGAGACGATTGTCGGACTGGATATGATAAACGATTTTCCTATTGGAGACGCTTTACATCTACTTGATCTCGGTATAACGAAAAGATTTTTGAATGGTTGGAAGTGCGGGTCATTAAACAATCATGATGCAAAATGGTCAGCCAGTCAAACTGAATCCGTGTCGAAGTACTTACAAAGTTGTAAACTGCCGCGAGAAATCAAAAGACCTGTGAGAAGCCTTGATCAGCTATCACGATGGAAAGGAACCGAATATAGAACGTTTCTTCTGTACCTTAGTCCGATTATCACAGCAAAGTATTTTGAAAAATCAGAAATAACGGAGCATTTCCTTAACTTTTTTTGTGCCGTGCAGATATGTTCCAGGTATGACCAGACCACGGAAAACTACTTGATTGCCAGGGATCTCATTAAAGACTTTTTGCATGGAACACAAATATTGTATGGTGCTCAAATGTTCTGCAGTAACATGCATAATTTGTCACATTTAGTCGATGACGTCGAAAGATTTGGCCCGTTAGACTCATTTGACGCGTATCCATTCGAATCCAAACTGTACTACTTGAAAAGATTGATTCGTAGTGGCAATATGCCCTTATCACAAGTTGCGAATCGAATTTGTGAGATTCAATCCAATGTCTCCAGCAAAAAGTTTAAAAAAATTAAAAAAACAACACCCACTTGCAAGAAAAAATGCACTGGTGTCATTGACGATGACCTATCTTTCATTGATTTAACTAATTCCAATCTCTATTCATTCATTGACCTTGAGAACTTTTGCTTGGATACTGAATCTGTTGCAGACTCATGGATTCTGACGGAAAAAACTGAGATTGTTTGCGTTAAGTATGTAATACAGAACAAAATTAATGGTAACATTCAGTTATGTGGCACTCCTCTATGTAAAATTTATGATTTTTTTCTAAAACCAGTGCGATCCTCATTACTGTACATATTTGCCACTGACTTACAATTAAAACCGCTGCAGCTATACTCTTTACAAAAAGTTTCATGCAAAATGGTCAAAATTGATTGTAATGATAGTAATTTACCGAACAGTGTCTTACTTCCGTTAATTCATACATTGTAATTTGTTACGGTCGTGTCATATATCATTCGAATAAATATAAAAAATATTGAAAATACAAAATCGAGTTCTTTTATTGTTCTTATCAACCAAATATGTCTACAAACCAAGGTCTGCTGATAAAATTATTCGTCCAACGATTCTAGTTGTTGTGTGTTGTCAATAAAAATTAAATCTTGTTGTTCGAGATTAGCTCCATTGCAGTTTTTGGTTTTTCCAGGATTATCCTTTCTCGCGCGAGTGCAATGGGATTGTCTTTGCGGCTTCCCATCCAAAAAACGTTGTAGCTCAATGTTCTTTTGCCGAAGCAATTTGCTGAAACATTCGCCGTTCGCTTCTGCAGTGAACTCAATGTCGGCGGCACATACTATGCGTTGCATTAAGTTTACAAACTTCGGAAATGTGTCCTTAAAGCTACGGTTTTCCACCGCATTGTCGGGACCAGGTATCTTCCTCGATTGCCCTTTCCATGAAAATGGTTGTAGCACTGTTGGCGCTAGAATTCTTCTCACAACGATCTTAAAGAAGGGATTACCTTCTCGTTTTCCGTTCAGGCAATATTCAGTTTGGAAGAAACGGTATAGTTTGTCCGCGAAAACCTCACACTTCAATTGAATTTCAAAAGCAGCCATCTGACTTTCTTCCTTGATAGGGAAAAGCTTCTCGAATTCAGTGAAGTCTTCATATTCTCGCTTTTTCTCCGATGTTGAACTTCCCGAATGTTTCATTGACATAAACTTATTTATATTGGCCATGAAGAGAAGTATTTGATCCATTTTGGCTTCGATTGCATCCAATCTTGTCTTCATAGCAGCAATATCATTCTGAAGCTCGCACAGCGCACGAAAGGAAACATCGTTCTGTTCTTCTATTAGTTCATCCGTTAGATTTCCTGGTATCTCATTCTCACCCAGATCGATCTTTACTTCGTCATTCTCTGTCGACTGCGTCTCCCCTGGTAGCTCGGCGTAGCAATCATATCCCATTTCTACATATTTCCGTCCGTCACTGCCTTGGATGATCTTCGACGACTGCATTGTATCATCGATCTGTTATAATAAATGGAAAATCGTGCATTAATGGATGAGATAATTATTTATTATTTGAATAACAATAATGAAAGTTTATTGCTAAGTATTTCATGTATGGAACTATAGCATAGGTTGAGAACCACTGTATGGAAAGTAAAGCTCTTAATGCAATGTATACACGTATATATAGGTCGGGAGATGAAACAGAAAGACAAAAACAATGATGCATCGATATTGATTATTGAATTGGTCGTCTCTGTGGAAGTACTTATGCGTCAATTGTCGTGCCTGATTGCCGGATGCACTCTGTGTATTACTATTATTAGGCCTTACTGCATTCTAATGTTATGTTACAACTGGAACAAATCGGAATTCATCTGTGGACACTGTGGTAGAATAAGTTGGCCTACAACGAATAAACGATAAATAAATAAATTATATTTCATTCCATACTTACTTGAGTTTGCTTTAACTGTGAAGACCGCAAGAATAGTTGAAAATAACGGGTAACTTCGATTGCAATCAGAATGCAGTTCGAAGTTGCCCGAATATTTCAAGTGAATAACGGTTTATAAACATAAACATTGAAGAGCTGTCACTTGAAGCAAATCATCATTGAAAACGAACGAGTGTGTTAGTGTAATGCACTAAAGTAGGTAAAAATGACAAACAAGGTATGCTCACTGGCTAGTTATGTGGTGAGTTACTGGACCGAGTGGAAAGTGAACTTCATCCGACAATGCGTGAGATATGAACCCGAATAAAAAAAATGAGAGCCTGAGAGTAGAAAATATTCTCGGAGAGAAGAAAAACATTTATGTATGGGTATTATAGTCGGAGGTTGACTAGCTGGTACTCGAGCCTATACAAAGTATTTGTTTAGCGCGTTCAAACGTTTATTTGTATGAGTGAATATTTCCGTTCGCACGTTGAGCGCGCGTGTGGATTGAGGGTTTGCGAAGAGAAAATCGTGAGAGCATCGGCATTCAATCGACGAATCTTGCGGCGTACAGACGCATTAATTATCAAAGTTCGCGAGTGATACAAAATGGCCGACCAGCCGAAAGAAAAAAATTACCACAATGACGCAGCGAAAGCTCCCACAAAGTAGGTATAAAAAGAAAATGAGAGTATGCAAAAGAAAAATGAACAAATCAAGAGAAAAGTATTTTCATGAGCGACAGGTTTCATGAAAATTATTAGCGCTGAAAGCTTGCGACAGGTCAAGCTGGCTTATCCGCCATTTTCTTGACGTGCGACAGGTCACGTAAGAAAGCGCATAATAGCTTACGACAGATCAAGCATTGAAAAAGTATTTATACGGCTTGCGACAGGTCAAGCTGGTTCACAAGTGCGACAGGTCACTTGAGAACAAAAGCCTTTAACCTTCTACGGCACAACAAAAAAAAATGTATAAAAAATAAAGTGATAAAATAACAATGTAAGAAGTCTGTTGAACTGTAGAAAAAAAAACTGTCGGAATGAAAATCCGCTCAAGATAATACAAAATTTAAAAAATAATAGTAAGCAAATATCTGATACTTTGTTACAGGAGTGGATCTGGCTCTAAGATGTCTAAGAAAGATCGCAAGATGACCAAACTGGAGAAGTTAACTTGCAAGTTAGAAGCAGAAAAAGCAGAGATGGCGGAGCAGCTCAAGAAAATGCAAGCGGAAATGGAAGCGATGAAGTCTGGAAGAGGTATCAGCTCCACACCCGATAAAGACGTTGTTGAACAAGATAGCGTGGATTTTGCAGTTGTACCGTGCGCATCGAGTACTCGCCATGGGAGAACAATTGGAACTGCAGAAGAATCTCGCTTCTTATGTTCTGTTAATCAACTCTCGGTATCATCTATTACCATTCCGGAGTGCAAGCCGGCAGAAGGAGACGACGAAATACACCGGCGTACATATGAAATGTGGAAGGACCTTCTTACCGATAGTTTGACTCTAGCCGGAATCGAGGATGAGATGACAAAATTCATTGTATTCAAAGTGAAGGCTGGTTCCCGCTTACTTTCTATCTTCAAGAATACCAAATCCGACGATGAAGCTCCTGATGCAACGACATGTCCTTTCTCTAATGCGCTTCACAGACTCAAACTTTATTTTGGGTCTGGGTCTGATGTAATGTTCCAAAGGCGTAAGCTCTCTCTGATGGAACAAAGACCAGAAGAATCAGATTTAGCCTTCATCACCAGAGTGGGTGATACGGCACAGCTGTGTGATTACGACAAAACCAAAGAGTTTGAGGAAATCGTCAAAACTGTCGCAGAGCACGCCAAGTGCAAAGAAGTAAGAGTTACGGCACTCAAGATGGTTAGTCGAAACGGAACCTTTACGGATTTAGTGGACAAGGTCCGGGAAATTCAAGCGATCCGCATGAATGAAGAATTCTTCGAAGCAAAATATGGACGACGCCAAACAATAACAAAAGAGGCAATGCTGGCTCCGGTGAGAATGGATTTTCCAAAGCAATGGGTGCCACGACGAAATTTTACACCTCGTGGTGGTGGAAGATATCTCCCATACTCTCGAAACATTCAACGTCCCGGACAAGTAGGATGGCGGCCGAATAAAGCTTACGAGCCGTTCAGAGGAAACTCGGAGAACCGGAACGTCCCTTCTCGATCTGATAGGTGTTGGAGATGCCTCAGCTATTTTCACTTACCATCGGAGTGCGGAGCAGCAAGCCTTGTTTGCAGAAAATGTGGCCAGTTGGGACACATTCAGAGAGCGTGTGAATCACCGAAGAATCAAAAGCGAGTTGCAACTAAAGAATTGTCAGAAATCGAAGCAAAGCAGTCCAAAATGGAATCGGTCGAAGAGAAGACAGGTGATACGAAAGCGGATGAACAAGTGAGTGACTAACTGAAACCAATTTCTTTCCAAATTGACAACGTTAAGGTTGACGGTTAAAAATATAGTTCTAGTTGTTTAACAAAACCATTCGTATAGTTAGCGACAAAAGGGGTATAACCGATTTTCTCGTTTCCTTATTTTCCTTCATTAAGATGGGATTGTTTTTTTGTTTGTTTTAATTACTAAAATTGGAATATAAACTTAATCGAGAATAATTTTATCAATAATATTGGTACCTAAACTTGTCATTTATTTGGAAGTATAATTTTAAAGAATAATAAAGTTGATATCAATAAAGTTTGGATTTTGTTCTGATTTGGTTTTACATTTTATTAGGTGACTACACCCGAAAAGCAAATCTCGAACGAACGATATGTCATAGCCACCATTGGTGTTGATACGGAAGAAGGTTCTATAACTGCATCGGTTGCGGGAATGCAATGCGTATTTCTTGTCGACTCCGGTGCACAAGTGAACACACTTATCGAAAGACTGTTTCTAAAGTTGAAAAACGACGACAGGTACAGTAAAAACTTGTATAACATCCGCGAAGGGTCCGATATATCTTTAAAAGCATATGCTTCGAAGGGAGAGATAAAGGTGGTGGCTACATTCGAAGCCTTCTTGACTATCTCCGAAGACCGACCGATGTACCTTGAAAAATTTTATGTCATAAGAGAAGCAAATCGCTCATTACTAAGTCGATCCACTGCCATAAGATATAGTGTGTTAATGGTAGGCATCGACGTACCTGTTCAAATCCGAGACCTGGATAATCAAGTGGAGGATTTTTTCGTATCATCCATCGAGGTCAATGAACCATTTCCCAAGTTCAACATTCCTCCGGTAAAAATCAGCTATGATACATCCCGGCCACCGTGCCGTAACATATTTTCGAACATACCAGTAGCTATCAAGCCTTTGGTACAAAGAAGACTAAACGATCTGGTTAAAACTGACATAATTGAACCTGTGCGCAACGGAATGGATATGTCGTTCTGCTCTTCGATGTTGGCCATTCCCAAAGGCAAGTTCGACATTCGTTTAGTCATTGATCTTCGAGGGCCAAACCAATACATCAATCGGACTCCTTTTCCTATGCCGACCCTTGAGTCTATGCTGGCGAGACTAAATGGTGCAACGTGGTTCTCGACCCTTGACTTATCTAACGCTTTTTTTCACATAGAGTTAGATAAAGATTCTAGACATCTAACAAATTTTTATACAGAATTTGGAGTGTTTAGATGTGTCCGCCTTCCATTTGGTTTGTGTAACGCGCCAGACTTATTTCAAGAGGTGATGCAGAGAGTAATCTTGGAAGGCTGCGAAGGTGTGAAAAACTATTTGGACGATGTCCTGGTATTTGGTTCCACAAAAGAAGAGCATGATGCAAACCTATCAGCAGTGCTCAATCGCCTCAAGCAACATAATGTAAAACTAAATACTGAGAAGTGTGTTTTCGGCAGCCAAGTGGTTAAATTTGTTGGATTCACTCTCAAGCCACAAGGATGGAGCGTAACGGACGAGAAGATAACCGCAATCAAGAGCTTCAGAACGCCAACATCATGTGCAGAGGTCAAGAGTTTTCTTGGGTTGGTGACTTTTGCGGACAGATTTATTCGGCGACGAGCAGATTTGACCGAACACCTTCGTGCTCTTGCAAACGCAGACAGGTTTTACTGGACTGAGGAGGAAGATAAAGAGTTTGTATACCTGCAAGACCATGCTTTGAAGAAAATACAAGTGCTTGGATATTATAGCACAACCGATACAACCGAGTTATACGTGGATGCCAGCCCAATAGGTCTAGGAGCTGTACTGGTGCAGTACAATTCAGACAATGTACCTCGCATCATATCATGTGCCTCGAAATCGCTCACGCCTACGGAGCAAAGGTATCCTCAGACCCAGAGAGAAGCCTTAGCCGTAGTATGGGGTGTTGAGCGTTTCACAATGTATCTACTGGGCAGATCGTTCACTATTCTAACAGACGCTGAGGCAAACGAGTTCATTTTTAGCACAACCCATAGAATCGGAAAAAGGGCTGTATCACGTGCAGAATCATGGGCGCTACGACTTCAACCATACGATTTCGTCATAAAAGGAGTGAACGGAAAAGACAACCTAGCGGATACTCTGTCCCGCTTAATACATAAGTCGCAAAAAGCGGAACCATTTGAGGAGGACGATGACGGTCATTTCCTATACTCATTAGATGCAGGATCGATGAATATTACCTGGGACGAGATCGAAAAATCTTCAGAAGAGGACGAAGAACTGCAAATGCTACAGGAAGCTTTGATATCGGATATTTGGCCAAAAGAACTACGAAAATATGAACCTCAGAAGAAGAACATCCATGCACTAGGGTTCTTGTTGTTCAGGGGGGACCGCGCAATATTGCCGCCAGCACTACGTACGAAAGCACTGAAAGCTGCACACGATGGCCATATCGGAGAATCATCGATGAAGCGGATCATGCGAGAATTCTTCTGGTGGCCTGGCATGTCGAATGATACTGTTAAATACGTCAAAAACTGCGAAACCTGTACCATGCTAGCCAGGAAGAATCCTCCACTTCCGCTTTCACCAAGGGAAATTCCAGACGGACCGTGGCAAATATTACAAGTTGACTTCCTGTCTATTCCGGGGTGCGGCACAGGAGAATTTCTGGTCTTGGTGGACACCCACTCACGATTCCTGTCTGTAATCGAAATGAAGAATAAAGACGCTGAAAGCACAAACAATGCTTTGTGTGAAATATTCAAAATGTGGGGGTGCCCTCTCATTCTCCAAAGTGATAACGGGCCCCCATTCCAAAGCAACACCTTCATTCAATATTGGGAGAACAAGGGTGTGCGTATCCGGAAATCATTACCATTATGGCCGCAGTCAAATGGCGCCATAGAGCGACAAAACCAGGGAATAATTAAAGCAGTAGCTGCCTCAAAACTGGACGGAACGAACTGGAGAAATTCATTGCAGAAATATGTGCATAACCACAATACATTGATCCCACATTCTCGGCTAGGAGTAACCCCTTTCGAGCTCATGGTGGGTTGGAAGTTCAGGGAACTTTCGTCAGTATGTGAAACCAACAACACTTGATAAAGAGGATATAAAGGAAAAAGATTCTGAGGCTAAGCTCAACAGTAAAAATATATGGATTATGCTCACGGTGCAAAGGAAGCTGCTATACAAGTAGGCGATACGGTTCTCCTAGCACAACAACGCAAATCAAAACGGATCCGACATTCTCTAGAGAACACTACAAAGTACTGGCCAGGGAAGGAGCAAAATTGGAGTCCTCAGGCGCAGTGGTGTGCAGTACACCCGAACTGTACCTGATGGGAAGTGAGCACCATGCGATCCACATTTTGAGCAGTTAAGCCGCACATCGGCTCCAGAAGTACTCAACACTGGACAGGTCGATATGAAGGTTGAGTTAGATTCGACGAGCGGCATTCCATCATCTGCTTCAAATGCTGTTCCTGAGAGGCTTCTGCGAGACCATTCAAAATAAAAAACCAGCGCGATTCGATTCCAAATTTGTTTACGTCGTCTACGATTAGAGTGGAGGTGAGAGCGAATGTGGTAGAATAAGTTGGCCTACAACAAATAAACGATAAATAAATAAATTATATTTCATTCCATACTTACTTGAGTTTGCTTTAACTGTGAAGACCGCAAGAATAGTTGAAAATAACGGGTAACTTCGATTGCAATCAGAATGCAGTTCGAAGTTGCCCGAATTAGGTTCTGCAGCGTCTGTATCTAACCTCAAGCTGATGACTGATTAGTAGTACTTCGCGTTGGACTCGGGGGCAGCCTGCCAATCACGAACTCGAACCTTGTCGGAGTCAGTGGAAAGTACTACTGAACTGTCAAAAAAGTTCATTCGACGAGGACCGAATTCATTCGTGACGTCATGCTGCAGAACCTAATATTTCAAGTGAATAACGGTTTATAAACATAAACATTGAAGAGCTGTCACTTGAAGCAAATCATCATTGAAAACGAACGAGTGTGTTAGTGTAATGCACTAAAGTAGGTAAAAATGACAAACAAGGTATGCTCACTGGCTAGTTATGTGGTGAGTTACTGGACCGAGTGGAAAGTGAACTTCATCCGACAATGCGTGAGATATGAACCCGAATAAAAAAAATGAGAGCCTGAGAGTAGAAAATATTCTCGGAGAGAAGAAAAACATTTATGTATGGGTATTATAGTCGGAGGTTGACTAGCTGGTACTCGAGCCTATACAAAGTATTTGTTTAGCGCGTTCAAACGTTTATTTGTATGAGTGAATATTTCCGTTCGCACGTTGAGCGCGCGTGTGGATTGAGGGTTTGCGAAGAGAAAATCGTGAGAGCATCGGCATTCAATCGACGAATCTTGCGGCGTACAGACGCATTAATTATCAAAGTTCGCGAGTGATACAAAATGGCCGACCAGCCGAAAGAAAAAAATTACCACAGAAACCAGCTACACAACTTACTAGCAACCATCAAATTAGCATACGGACTTATTGTAGATGGCACTTCGAGGCAATTTCTTCACCTTACGATTAGAAATCTTTCTTTTGCACTTCATTTAAAATACGGATAACAGATATAAACAAACTTGCTTGCTGTGTTAAGGCTACCTTACACCTCGGGAATTTGGTCCGCGGTTTTTTCCCCATGCATTTTTGCATAATTATTATGCGATGTTTTCGGAATTTGGGCACGGAAAATCAAAATCCCGGCTCCATTTAAAATGCACTGGGACCAAAATCCGGCGGAAAATTTTTCCCGAGGCGTAAAACTAAGGACACACCTTTGGTACTTGTATACAACTAAATTGTGTTTTGCGTTTTATTGTTGTTATATTGCCTTCAACCATTTTCTTACTTGACACACATATTTTTCGAATCTGTTTCTCCCTCCCAGGTGCTACCCAGCAATTCCAATAAGACATCGATGCAAAATGATTCGATATCTGTCAAAAGTAATCTTGCTCTGCGAGCAGGGTTATTCGATAATTAATGAAATGTCACTTTTAAGTTTAATTACAGTTTAATTCTTTAAATGAGACAGACCCTAAAAGATGTTTTAGTTACAAGATAAACATTGTCGCTGTCGTCGCTGTCCGCAACATCTTTTGCTGGCGAGGATAGGGGATCTAAATGTCAATATCTAAATGTCAACATACGATTTTACAGTTAGGTACCACACATGATTTGGACAGCAGAACAAAGGGAACCGAAGCAACAATCTTTATCTGGTAACTAAAATATCTTTTGGCTGACTTGACAAATATTTGTCATTACAACAAACAGTGTACTACCGGCTTTACGTCTGTTTGTCTGTGGTGGAACTTCCATATAGATTACATCGAGCTGTTATGCTACGTTTAGACGGTTCAAGTGAATTGAGCAAATCACTTGAATTGAACGTCTATAATCATCATCATTCAACTAACTTGAACGAAAAGAAAGATGATCATATTTAACCTTTGGCAAGTCAATTTAATTCAAATGAGTTGTTCAATTTACTCGCTCTGTCAAACGTAGCATTATTTCTAGAATCCAATCAAGCCCCATAAAACATTTGACAGATGGGAAATTTCTTGATACACCGACGAAGTCGGGTGCCGATGGAACCAACTGATTTTATCACCGACTTAATCGGGTGTCAAGGGAAACATCTGTTTTTATCGCCGACGAAATCGGGTAGTGACCAAGGTCTCGACGAAACCAACAGATTTTATCATCGACGAAATCGGGTGTCGTGAAAATCAACCATCATGAATACCAACTAAATCTGGTGTCGACCAAATCATTTGTATGGATAACCTATTTTGTCGGGTGACTCTCAGACATAATTTAGATCCACATATCAATCGATGGATTAAGTAGTGTTTATACACCAAATTAAATCGGAATAATGGTTGATAGATTACATTTGCTTAACGTATTGTTTACTTTTGAGGATGTTGTGATTATTGAACACAATATAATTATTAAAATTAGTTGAATATCTATCACGTAAATTGCAAAATGTAGTGCAGTATGATGGTAAGTATGTGTGTGCGTGTGTGCGCAAAAAGTATCGCAAAAAATGTTGGGCAATTATCATTATCTCGCAACAATTTTCGACGGGAAATTCTGTTTCCTATTGAAAATTGACCGGAACGGACAATGGGCTCAGAGGTTATGGCCGGAATATATTATTATCAATCCAGTAGAAACCCGAAATGGGCGATTAGCGAAATTGGATTTTTCTCAAAATCCGTACACTAATCCTAACTTCGGAAGTGGTGCGCTGTTTTCATTTGGTAATGTGCTATACAGCGCAACACTTCCGAAATTAGATTTAACTTACGGATTGTGAGAACAATCCAACTTCGCTGGCAGCTAATTCGGTTTTCTACTGAATTGATAATATTTTATATTATTTTCATGTAAAATTGATTCTTCATTACAGCTTCTTGTACAAAAACGCTTTAAAAATCTAGTCTATTTTTGGCTACTTTATCTTAAACTGATTTGCCCTTGATTTGCTCGCAACAGGTTTCAATCGACAAGGAATCCTATCCCACTATGATAAATTAGTCGGATCTATATGGACTCTGAAGCTATGGCCAAAATACAATTTTAATTCAACAAACACGTAAAAAGTATCTGCCACATTACGGAACACTTTGCGAAGCTAGGACTGTATCTATTGAGAATGGTCTAGAAGTGATCAATTTTCAGTCTACATTCTATTAAGGTAAAGTTTAATGTTTTTCTTCAAAAATATTAATGTGACTTGTCATGCGTATTTATTTTTAAAGTATTGATAAATCATCTCTCTTTTTATTTGCATTAATTTTCCATCAGCCTATTTCCATACGAGTGACAAACATTGGCGCCAGGAAGACGACTTTCATGCCCGAACCCTATTAATATCGTACACGTCAACGCATTGGCCGGGGCCTACGGCTTTTCGTCCTAACTGTGTAAGAAGGCATGACCACATATTTAATGTCTTACCGGGATGTGAAGCAGTCTCTGCAGTACCATCGGCGATGTCAACTAAAATCGTCCAACTAAATAAAAATAAATCACTCTATTTCGTCGGGTTATGTTTGTTCTCTGTTTGAAACATCCGATTTATAGCTTATTTTAGTAGAACAAAAACAACCGATTTATTCGGGAATCGTCTAATGTTCATTATAATATAGTTACTAATCGAGCAATTAACTTAGTTTTCATCAGCCGATTTCGTCGGCTATATTTCATTATTGAATTAAATCAGTTGATTAATCAACCGATTTTGTCGGCTATATTTTATTATTCATTTGAATCAGTTCATTAATCATTCGATTCTTTGGGTTTTCATCGGTCGATTTCGTCGGTTTAATTGCTTTTTTTGCGCTAGAATACTTTAGCCGATTAATCTGCCAACTAAGTTTCTTCAAATCAGTTGATTTTTTTGACCGATTTAATGTATCGATTAATCGCTAAACGCCCCTGTAAAACTCCCATAAGCGTCTGTGCAACAAACAACCGATTAATCGGCTGCAAAGTAGGCCGATCCGACCGACGAAAACCGACTAAGTCGGGGGAAAAGTCGGTAGGATGTTTTATGGGGAGCATTGTGGACGTCATAATCGACTAAGTTCTTATAACTCAGTTGAATTTAATTAACAGTTGAACATGTTCAACTTTCTGTTCGTTCAAGTATAAGATAGTGTTTAGACATTCAATTCCTGTTCAAGTCAAGCGATTTGCACAATTCACTTGTCTTGTCTAAACGTAGCATAACATTATTGAATTTCCTTATTCGTTCCGCCAGACTATAGTTAAGTGACGAACCGGTTGACATTCCGTCAAATCAACCAAAATCATCGAACGTCAACAGACCAGTGTAAAGACTCCAATCAAAACAAACTTACAGTTTTGCATCGCGTTTCGTATTTTATAAATAGTAATAGTGCTTAAATAACTTGGAATCGTTTGTAAAACAATTCCGAATTTAAGTTAGACAAAGTTCAATACCAATGGCCAGGAAGCGTTGATATCTAAAACCATCGATGAAAGCTTTAAAAGGCACAGGCACAGGTTTTGATCATTATTATCATTTTGATAAGTAGTGGATGCTGCTAAATCTCAGGTACAAGCACTGGCTATCGCTGCAAGGATTAGAAGGCCTTTATCCTGATCCAAAAGGAATATGTAGATCTTGTGCACCTCGATGTCGCCAGCATAAAAAAAATATGCAATTTAAGGTGAGTTTTTACTAGTATTACCTGATCCATTAGACGTGAACCATAATCCTACTGTCCATCAGTCACATTGGGGGATATTCAAATTTTGATTCTACGAAGACTATTCTATCAGAAATGCTTTTCAGCCGATAAGTATAATGTTGCTTTAGGGAATATCCTTAAATTACGTAACACTTAGAGGGGGGAAGTGGGGCTTGCTTGAAGTGTGACGATCCACACAATTTTCAGATGTTTCACACAAAAAGTGTGACATAGGGGGGTAGGGGGGTTGAAAATAGCCAATTGTTGCGTTACGTAATTAATGGATCTTCCCTTACAAGGAAAGCAAAACAAATAGTACACAAAACAAGTAAAATAAGTACCTTGTTCACACTAGACTGGGATGTCTTCGCAGCAATAGGTGTCATTGTCCTTGAGCTACCGGCAATTTGATTAGCATGACAGGCGGCGTTGAATGACGACGATTCATTAGGATTTCCTTGGGATACGGTGATAGTTTTCAACGGAAGTTGGTTCGATATTGGTGTCGACATAACTTCAGCCCCACTTGATAGTGAAGTGTTAGCATTTGAAGCCGTGCCAGATAATAGGATCGGAGTCTCCTGAGTTAGGGTACTTTGTTGGGACAACTGGTAACTTTCCAACGTACCTGATGCCGAATATCCTGGAATAACTTCATATTCCAATAATCTATCGTTGCGAACCGGCGTATTCGATTCATTGGATGGCGCTGATACAGATTTTTTTTCGCTTGTAGGACTTGTGACCTAAAAATGTATTAATCATTACCTTTCAATAATTTTACAATAAATAAGTTTCTTACGGCGACTTTTTGCTTCTTAGGCGGTTGTAGATTGTATGATTTTGATTCGAATTTGTCCTTTTTTTTAGCAGGACGCCCTCGCGTTCCTTGGGTCATGTTGACGGCATCCTCTGAGTCAGTTACCATTTGCAGACGATTGACTTCGTTTTCGGCATCTCTGAAAGTTTTTGTACGCCCCACTGCTTTGCAAGCTTGCTTTGTCCAAGTTTTATAATCCGGAATGGTTGTTTCATCCGTCGAAAGGGAGATGAAATTATTCGGTGGCCACCAAACTTGATCGTTTTGAACCCAGTTGGACGGAACGATGGTTAAAATCGGTTTACTTTTTTTAGTTTTCCGAGTTTGCACTACTATGAACGCCATGTCACTGTCACCTTGTCACTGAAAAACTTCACTGGCTTCTTGTTACGTTAGCTTAATAAACTTGTCCTAAAATTGTCATTTTTATGTTTTCTAAAGAATTTTCAAAACATTTATCAAATATGTCTTATAATTGTTTATAGCATGTTTTCTAAACGTTTTCTTAGCATGTTGTAAGACTTATTTTGATGATCGTAATGCCATCTTGAATTTAGCATATACATTCAAATTATTTTACAGTGCTGGTCAAAAATAGTGACAAATTCAAGATACATACGTAATGAACGTAAAAGCCACGAATAAATATGTTTTTTGACAATTTGAAAACAATTGCGGATTGGGCGTTTATGATTTTGAAAACATTGATTTGTTCATTTTATAAAATATAAACGCTTCTCTGCAAAATTAATTCCCTTATCTGATGAAATCACATTAATTATGTCCTGATAATTTGTTTGTTGGACTTGTTGGTGAAAAGGTATGTTCTACGGAGAGTTGTGCAAAGGGAATGAAGATATGGGAATATATACGGTTTCCTATTGAAAATATGACAGGTCGGTCTCATGACCAAAATAATAATTTCAAATCCTGAAAAGGAAAATGCATTGTTTTGGCATCTATATTATTCGGATTTGTTCTCAACAAGTTCCGATCGATGTGATATTTTACAATGCTTTTAAACAAATGCGAAAATTATGAGCTGTCTACCTATCAGTGTTAATTTAGACTTTCCTATATGCCTTTCCATGAGGCATTATCATCGCTAGGTAGATTTATTGGGGTTATTTATTTAATTTATTTGAGCTTATGAACGAAGAAAGCTTTATACCAATGCCTTCGCTTGGTTAAATTGATTTTGTATTTGGGACATTTTGGGTCACTTAAACGCAAAATTATTCCACATACTGACGTCATAATTTAACGTACTCATTCGTTTTCATTGGGATACAGCAAGACAAACGGGCGCCTAACTAAATCGTAGTTCATCCAACTAGTAAAAGTTTAATATTTTTAAAACATAGTGAACCCAACTATTGCAAATAAAGTTTTATTTTGGATATTTATATTCAATTTCATTTTCACTTAGGCACATATTAACCAATATAAATAAATATATATATGAGCATAATTTGAGTGATACAATGCATAGCTTAAAATCAGTGTTCTCAATTTCCCTTTGCGTGATTGTAATACCAGAAACATTAGCTTCTATTGTATATTTTTAATCTCTGTGTAGAAAGCTATCAGAAATCAGGTAAGAAAGGATTCTTTTTGTCAATCTAGGACAAAGATAATAAAATATTGCTATTCCCCGGCAACGCTTTTTTCATCATAATATAGGAATGAGTCACATTAGACCAAGAAGTAGACGCGATCGCGCGATGCGACAGTGCAATTCGGCAGTTAATTGTGGTTTTACCTTTATTGTTAATTCACATAATGAGTACATGTCTTCAACGTTACTAACAGGAATGAAAATTTTAAAACTACAATATAGGTTGTTTAGGCCAGGACTAACTTAATACTGACAATGTGCTCATGTAAATCTTGTTGCGCAATACACGTATCTATTTCATCTATCCACTGTATCCAACGTTACGAGTTACTTTTTGCTATCACATGTGCTCTGTTTGAAGAAGGTGAATCATAAACAGAACTTCGGGCAAAATAGCGGTTTCAGGATTTACGCAGAACGTATTCCTTACGTAATAACCGATTTCAGCGTATTGATATTTTTACATGACCGTACAAAATCCGTTTTATATTTTTGGTCTAGAAGTTTTTTTTCGTCACTGTTAAAGTTATTCGATCCTACCAATAAACGCCATTTTGATTCATAATATAAAAAAACTGAAGCGGACAGCAAAATCTGGAAATTTTATGCATTATTTAACTCAAATGCATGGCGCATGCATTTTTGGAGCTAAAATGTTATGTTTCACCACAATTTTTTCTCGCATTAATGATTTAATATAGAACACATATAACTATAAACAATAAAAGAGCTTTAGTTTGTGAACGGTTTGTCGATTTTGGGTGAAGGTTCTTCATTTTTTTCCTCTAAGCTATTTATTTAAATTTTATTATCAACAGCAACCAAAATATTTCTTTTTGTTTTGGTCTCACACGATTTTCATGATATAGGTTACAATTTGGCTGAAATTTGTTTGTGTTTACGCTTGTCATACAAACGACACTTTACAGGTTATATAATATATTTTCAAACAACAAGAGAACAAACCAATTTGTCCTCATGATGTTTAATAAAACAACTCCCGAGACTAAAATATGTTTTATTAGACATTATTTTTTGCGCTTTTTAGGGCATATAGAAGTTTGGTTGTTTGTCACCCAAACGAGTATTGATAACTTAAATATGTTTCTGAGAAGTGTAATAAACATTTCTGTCACAAGGTGTGTTACTTGGGCTGAAACTCGAACTACGCACATCACCCGATCCATCGTCGCCTTGATCAACCGTATCAGTTTATCCGGAAATCCGTTTTCGTGCATTAGCTGCCATAGCTGGTCCCGATCGATTGTATCATATGCGGCTTTGAAGTCGATAAATAGATGATGTGTGGGCACGTTGTATTCGCGGCATTTCTGCAGTACTTGGCGAATGGCGAACACCTGGTCTGTGGTAGAGCGTTCACCCATAAATGCCGCCTGGTACTGCCCCACGAACTCTCTTGCAATTGGTGTTAGTCGACGGCATAAAATTTGGGAGAGTACCTTGTAGGCGGCGTTCAGCAATGTGATTGCGCGGTAGTTGCTACAATCCAGCTTATCGCCCTTTTTGTAGATGGGACATACGACACCTTCCATCCACTCCTGCGGCAGAACCTCATCCTCCCAAACCTTGGTAATCACCCAATGCAGCGCTCTAGCCAGTGCTTCACCACCGTGTTTAAACAGCTCTCCTGGTAGTTGGTCAACTCCAGGGGCTTTGTTGTTTTTCAGCCGGCCGATCTCCTCCTGGATTTCCTGGAGATTCGGAGCCGGAAGTCGCATGTCCTGCGCGCGTGCTCCTAGGTTCATTACCATACCGCCACCGTTGTCTGCCATATCGCCATTCAGGTGCTCTTCGTAGTGCTGCCGCCACCTTTGGATCACCTCACGCTCGTTCGTAAGAAGGTTCCCGTTTATGTCCTTACACATATCGGGCTGTGGCACGTGGCCCTTACGTGAACGGTTCAACTTCTCATAGAACTTTCGTGCGTTATTAGCGCGGTACAGTTCCTCCGTCTCTTCATGGTCTCGATCTTCCTGCTGGCGCTTTTTCCTCCGGAAAATCGAGTTTTGTCTGTTCCGCGCCCGTTTGTATCGTGCCTCGTTCGCCCTCGTGCGGTGTTGCAGCAATCTCGCCCATGCTGCATTCTTCTCCTCAACTAACTGCTCACATTCGCCGTCATACCAGTCGTTTCTCTGATCCGGAGCCACCGTGCCTAGTGCAGCGGTTGCGGTGCTTCCAATGGCGGATCGAATATCTCTCCAGCCATCTTCAAGAGATGCTGCGCCTAGCTGCTCTTCCGTTGGGAGTGCCACTTCCAGCTGCTGCGCGTAGTCTTGGGCTAGTCTACCGTCTTGTAGCCGTCCAATGTTAAGCCGCGGCGGACGTCTCCGACGCGTGTTGATCACCGTCGAGAGTTTTGAGCGCAGACATACTGCGACGAGGTAGTGGTCGGATTCAATATTCGCACTGCGGTAAGTGCGTACGTTCGTGATGTCGGAGAAGAATTTACCGTCGATTAGAACGTGGTCGATTTGGTTTTCCGTTACTTGATTAGGTGATTTCCATGTGGCCTTGTGGATATTCTTACGGGGGAAGAAAGTGCTTCGGACTACCATTCCGCGGGAGGCTGCAAAGTTTATGCATCGTTGGCCGTTGTCGTTCGATACGGTATGCAGACTATCCGGTCCGATGACCGGTCTATACATTTCCTCCCTTCCTACCTGAGCGTTCATGTCACCGATGACGATTTTGACGTCCCGCAGTGGGCATCCATCGTATGTCTGCTCCAGCTGCGCATAGAACGCTTCTTTCTCGTCGTCGGATCTCCCTTCGTGTGGGCAGTGCACGTTGATGATGCTATAGTTGAAGAAACGGCCTTTAATCCTCAGCTTGCACATCCTTGCGTTGATTGGCTGCCACCCAATCACGCGTTGGCGCATCTTTCCCAGCACTATGAAGCCGGTTCCCAGCTCGTTGGTGGTGCCACAGCTTTGGTAGAAGGTAGCCGCTCGATGCCCGCTTTTCCACACTTTCTGTCCTGTCCAGCAGATTTCCTGCAGCGCTACGACATCGAATTTGCGGGGATGTAATTCATCGTAGATTATCCTATCGCAACCTGCGAAGCCTAGCGACTTGCAGTTCCATGTTCCAAGCTTCCAATCGTGATCCTTTATTCGTCGCCTAGGTCGTTGCCGATTGTATCGAGTCGTATTATCTTCTATGTCGTTCGTAATAATTGTTTTTAAAGGCGGCTTATTGGGCCTGCGCAAACCTCCTGTCTCGTCGGAGGGCCGTCGTGTCAGGGCTGTTTAGCGTCCCACCTAACACCAGGACTTGGGCTTGTGCGCTTTGAGCGGCACACGGTCGCTTTGGCGGAGCCTACTTGCGGATACATGCAGCTTTTTATAGAGGTTTAACAGGGCCCACTGTCAAACCCCACCACATCCTAGGCAGGCGCCACAACTCGCAGATGGCCTGGGGAGGGATCGTCAAGCCCTTGGACATAGTCCCTGCTGCCCGAAATTTTTTTCCACTAGATAGATGAATAAAAGTAAAGCTCAACGATTACTTCAAAGTCTGGTGGTTGTACCAAGAGTCATGAAAATAAGTGTCTTTTTAGAAGAAGATGCATTTGATGCATAGGGCAGGAGATTGATTTTCGTTTACTGGTTAACTTTTCTGAACTCTTAGGCAATTTAGATTTTATTAGAGTCATCCCTTCCAGAGGCGTCGCGTCCGCATGTGCAACCTGTGCACTGCACAGGTAGCAATTTTGTCCCTGACATTTAAACTCACGATAGATTTCTTGTCATTCTTATACAAATATATACTTGGATTATGTGCATTTGTCATATGCTTAGTACAAATTTAACGATTAGGTATAAATACATAATCGTAAAATATGCACGGATTTTTTACAGGCGACATGTGATATGAGGCAACTGAAATGCTGCGATGGGGACGCGTTATATTTTACTCCACGATACCGAAACGACGCACCGCCACATGTTGTCCATCACGTGCACTTTCAGCAGAGAACGCCTTGCAATCTTGCAATGCATCATACACGCATTATTTTGTATGTGTAGGTCACCCGCTTTAACCGCAATCGGCGCTGTATAGGTAGCCAAGGCGTTCATCGTTAGCAGTGCACGGTTTGGTGCCGATGGAGAAAAGCACATCGGTTTGGTGCCTACCGAGTAGGTATACCTATACCGCTTCAAACAGCGCATGCGCCTTTGGTTGAAGAGCGCGCAATCGGAACAAAATAGAGGAGGTGGAGGAGCGCGCAATCGGAACAAAATAGAAAAGAGGTGGTGATTAAATCATAATAAATTTCTGCTCTCCAAAGCGTTCCATGGTGAAAGTCCGGCTTTGAATAAGCTCATCGGATCAAAAGCGTTTTGATTGGGATTTTGGTATACGATGAATAATTCATTATTTTTTATTTTTAATAATTATTTTTCGTGAAATGCAATATCCAAAATATTTAGGAGCCATTCGTATACCATGTGGACAACTTAGGGGGTATAGGAGTAGGAAGAATGTCCATGGTTCACACAAATTAATGAAAAATTGCATGATCAGATCAACGCTGATGGAGGGAAGAACACATCTAAATCTGTTCAACATCGGTCCACGTGGTATGAAAACAACCCTTCGAAAAAAAAAGATTTATCAAAGGAATAAACTAAAATAGAATAATTAATAGTTGAGGGACGTTTAGATTATAAACCTCAGACCCCATTAATCTGATATGTATGACAAGCTAATTACAAATGTGTATTAGCCGTCTAATCATTCTTAAAATAATTCAATTTTCTGAACACATAACTATTAAGACTTGTCTCATTCTACGAAATAACTTGAATTAAAATTGAAAGATATTGTTTCATTGAATAGATGTCTTATATGTCATATTGAAAAGCATTATGATTCCCCGGATTAGTTTGTTTTTTAATTTAACGCACTGTCACTTTAAGTTTAGTTTGAATTTAATTCGATAAATAAGAAGAAATAAGAAGCAGATAGACGAAACATATGGGATCGTTTATATTGGATGTGTCATTTCAGGTCCCTTTTTCAGGTCAGGTTTTTCTCAAAATATTTAACTTTGATGCGAGAAGCACAAACAATCATCAATTCGTCATTGAATTCTTAACTTTTTTCTACAAACAAATATAATTTTGAAAAAGTATCACCGGCGCGAGCTTACTCGTAATTTTAATGCTGATACATTGAAAGCTACATCAAACAACTGAAACCGAAATACGCCGCTCGGTGCACAGGTTGAAGAATTGACCACGCGACGCCTCTGATCCCTTCAGCACGACTTTTGTGTCTAAAAATTCAAACTCTTCTCCAAAAACTTCTAAAACTACCCTGGATCTGATCGTCCAGGTTTTGTGTTTGCGTTTTATGTTGGTGGTATTCAGCTTGACCAAATAATTGAACGTTATTGAAAGTGATTGCCAAAAGCAAAATAGCAATAATGCGACAACACAATGAAAAGTGGACTAATTTTTAAATTGGTAATGAATTTCGAGTGAAAATAATCGTTTCGAATGAGTATTTCTCCAAGCTCACGCAGTGCAATATTATAGAAAGTTGCATGTTTGCCACAACATTTGTAGTAAAATGAATTTGCTTGTCTGGATGAATCACTCGTTCTCATCAACTATGCATCGCAGCGATATGATCTCTAGGACAAAATACAGTACATATTTTTAAGTTTTTTTCTATACACATGTCAGTTTTGTTGAAATCAGAAGAGATTTTATTTTAAACTAAAAGCTAGATATTTACTTCCATTTTGCCTTTATTGTGCACTTAGCATGACTCATTTTGCGCTCATCTGTTTACCGTATATCAATTGAAATCAGATTTCTATTTTTATGAGGTATTAAGGATTTCTAGGAGCATGTTGGATAGTTTTAGTGAAAAATTGAAGTCACACTATGAAAAATACGACCGAAAAGAAACTGTAAAAACATAATTCCATGTACCTATATTACTTCTCCTTCTTCGTTTTGGCATTACATTCCCCACTAAGACATTGCCGCCTCACAGTTGAGTGTACAATCAGCACTTCCACAGTTATTAACTGCGAGGTTTCTAAGCCAAGTTACCATTTTTTTACCACAATTTACCACCAAAGTTTCAATTTTGGTATATATTTGGGAAATAATTGGGTGTATATGTGCATAAGATGACGATGCAGAGCATAATCTCCATCCAAGCCTTTCTTAGCTGTTTGCAGGGGATAACATAAATATATCGAGTTCGGCTTCGTCATGCACTTTGACGCTTGAGCTCCAACAAACTATTGATTTAGACTATAACTTGGTAATTTCGGTACCCCTGAGTTTATATACGATTATTGGAATAAAAAAATCCAGGAATCTCATTTTAAATGGGACGCGATAAATATTAATCGTTGGTCTTCCAACTACAAAGATCCGTTTCAGGGAGAAAAAAAAAGTTGTTCGAGACCCCTCGGTAGATTTTTTTCAAATAGTCACGAAATGAAAGCTTAAGAGCTATATTTTCACGTAGTGAAAGTTTTGGCGATGCTCATTTTTTTGTCATAAAGGTCCCCCATACACACGCCGTGCACCATTAATTTGGCCGGGAATTAATCCAAAAATTTCACCATTATTAACTCCAAGAAATCTTCCACGAGCTCCTTTATAAGTTCTGCAGGAATTCTTCCGATAATTCTTCGTGCTGTTTCTCATAAAAATTCTAAAAAATTGCACCGTGAAGTTCCTAAGAATATTCTCAAAAAATCTTCGAATTTCTTGTGTAAATTCCATAAAACTTTCCCTGAAAGTTTCAAATAATTTCTTGTGAAAATTTCAAAGAATTTCTCCTGGAATTCCACCGAACATTTAAACAGAAATTATACCGAAAATGAAATTTTCGGAGGAATTCCTAGATTAATTCCCAAAGAATTCCGGTGAAAACATCAAGATTTCCACTGGGAGATCCTCCAGGAGTTTCTCCAAAAACTCCTCCGGGAATTCTTCCAGGAGTTCCACCGGCAGTTCCTCCAAGAGTTCCTCCAGGATTTCCTCCGAGAATTATTCCAGTAGTTCTATCGGCAGTTCCTACGGGGGTTCCTCTGAAAATTCTTCCGGGAAATTCTCCAGAATTTCCTCTGGGAATTCATTCAGGCTTTCTTTCTGGAATTCATTTAGTTTTCTTCAGGAATTTATATAGAAATTCACCCAGAAGCTCCTCCGAGAATTTCTCTGGGAGCTCCTCAGGGAATTCTCCGGGATGTCCTCTGACGATGACGATGGTCCAGCTATATATCCCTACAAAGGTTTCAGCTAGACGAGATTTGTCTAAAAGATGAATTTTCCACGATTTTTTCCAAGGATTCTTCTGATAGTTTCACTGGCATTTCCTTCGGGAGTTCCTTTGAAAATTCTCCCAGGAGTTTCTTCAGAAATTCCTCCGGAAGTTCCTACGAGAATTCCTTCGAGAGCTCCTTCGGGAATTCCACCAGTAGCTCTGCCAGGAACTCATTCAGGCTTTTTTCAGGAAATCATTTAGGCTTTCTTCAGAAATTTGAATGGAAATTCCGTTTTTGAGTATAAGTAGACTGAAAGCCATAACCTCAAATATTATTATTATCTTTATTTGGGAAGTTTTCAGTCAAAGGCTGGCTCACTTCGAATCCAGGAATTCCCTGTGAAGTTCCTGGAGGGATTCCCGGAGGAGCTCTTGGTAAAACACCTGGAGGAGCTCCCGGAGGTACTCCCATAAGCACTTCCGGAGGAATTCCCACAAGGAAGTCCTGAAATGGCCCTCCTTATCCGTGCGGTAAGACGCGCGGCTACAAAGCAAGACCATGCTGAGGGTGGCTGGGTTTGATTTCCGGTGCCAGTCTAGGCAATTTTCGGATTGGAAATTGTCTCGACTTCCCTGGGCATAAAAGTATCATTGTGTTAGCCTCATGATATACGAATGCAAAAATGGTAACTTGGCTTAGAAACCTCGCAGTTAATAACTGTGGAAGTGCTTAATGAACACTAAGCTACGAGGCGGCTCTGTCCCAGTGTGGGGATGTAATGCCAATAATAATAAGAAGAAGAAGATGTCCTGAAATAATTCTTGGAGAAGTTCCTGAAGGAATTTCTGGAGAAATATCAGAAGTAATTCCCAGATAAAATACCATGAGGAATTAATGCCGAAATTCCCAGATGAAATCCTGAAAGTATTCCCAGATGAATTGCTGATGAAATTACTGGATGCATTCCCGGGCGTTTGTTCTGAAGAAATTCCTGAAAGAACTCAATGGAAGATGTCCTGGAGGAACTCTCAAATTAATTTCCGAATGAAATTCTGGAGTATATTCCGAGTGAAGTCCGGAAAGCATTCTAGGACAATTCTGCGAAAAAATTCCCGGAGTAATTCCTGAAGGAATTCCTGAAGAAGTACCTGAAGGAATTCCCGGAAAAATACCTGGAAGAATTTCCGGGGAAATACTTGGACGAACTCCTGGAGAAATTCTCAAAGAAATTTGTAGAGGAATTCTTGAAGTATATTCTGAAGTAATTGAGAAAAGAATTCTAGAATGATATCCTAGTTCCTTGAAGAATTTCCGAAGGAATATCTTATAGATTTACAAGGAAAATTATGGAGCGTAATTGGAAAATTTCTGTCATAAATTTTTGAAGAAACTTCTGGTGGAATTTCGGGAGGAAATTACGTATGTATTCTTGGAGGAACTCTCGAATACATTCCAGAAGAAATGCCGGAGATTTTGCTGGAAGAATAGCCGAAGAAATGTTTAGAAGACAAAGAAGTAAAAAATCTTCAAGGAATTTCCTCAAGAATTTCCTAAAATAAATTTAGAGAGGGGTTTCTAGATAAAAAGGAATTACAATGACATAAGAAGGATTTTCGAACGATTTTCAAAAGGAATTTGTGGATAACTTCCCAGAGGAATTAAGAGGTTCCCAGGGGAGCTTCTAGAAGGATTTTAAGGAGAATTTATGAACCCGAAATGTTTCGAGTTGTTTTGAACTTTCATATGTATTATGGATCCTGGATACCCTAATAAGTTTTTGGGAATCTTTTGAATTTGAACCACCTATTATATATGATTGGATTGTAAAGTACACATGTTAAGGGAATTCATTCCAGTCCCCGTTCAATCTTACCACCATTTAGGAGAAGGCGACGGACCCCCCCCCCCTCCGGCTCCGCCCTTGTGTTTCACTCATTGTAAATGGGTCGTCGTAAATGTAGTCGCCTTTTATGATCCCATGGTTATCTTTGCATGTCTTACGGCATGCAGGGAGCCCATGCAAGGGTTGACACTTACGTGTTCAGAGCCGGATCAGCGCAAGTCAGGAAAGGGCATCTGAGCCTACTCCTACCCAGCAGGCAAAACTTGGTGGCAGGATTGGACAGCGTGCTACAAGGCCCGCCACGGTTTTAGGGGACGGAAGACAGCCTAGCCATTAGTCAGACTGCCAGCCCTCGCTTTCATATTATTACTATATCCAAGACAAGGTCCGTTAACACGTGGCCAGACGGCCATAATCAGGATGTTGCTGGCATTGATCCTGGCACTCATTGGGCTCCGGCCAGAGAGTCTGCCCACGCTCGCTAGTCCCGTCAACATGTGCGTTTTACTTTCTTCTCAAGAGCCTCAATAAGGATACAAAGGCTCTAAATGAGCTGGAAAACAGTGAAGTTGCTGGGAAGAACGAGATCCCGGTCAAGCTTCTCAAACTTGGAAATGAGCAGCTGCATCAACATCTATTGATCCACCACATTATTTAAAAAAATGGGAGTACAATTATGAAAAGATCATCCTTCTGTACTCGGGATACAAAACTCTGTTGCGTTTTTTGTGTAACAGACTGAGACCGCATAAGGAGTCCTTCAGCGGCAAATACCAGGCAGGTTTTAGTGAGTTTAGCCTGCGGATGATCCTTGATATTTTCCGAGTACGAATTACAGATTACCATCTGTTCACTGATTTCAAAATAGCATATGATTAAGTGAAAAGAAATTAGCTGCGGCAGATTATGTGTGAACATGGTTTTCTGGCGAAACTGATTAGGCTGCTACGTACAACGCTTGATGGCTTGAAATCAAATATCTATTAGGGGTTAAGTTTATTTGGCCGAATGCCGTTTGACCGAATGCCATTTGGTCGAAAGGGTCATTTGGCCGAACGCCATTTGGTCGAATAGTTGAAAAACGTTTCCCTATTAAGTGTGTAAATTGAGTAGTAAGAAGTAAGAAGGGTGAGAAAGCGAGTAGCAAGGTGAGAGGAAGAAAAATGAAGGACGAAGAAGGAAAAAGGAAAAGAGAAGAAAGGAAGACGAAAATAAAAAGATGGAAGACAGGGGAAGGGAGAAGGAAGAAGAAGACAAAAGAAGGAGGAAGAAAGAAGGAAGCAGGAAGAAGAAAGAAGAAAGAAGGAAGAAAGAAGAATGAAGAAAGAAGAACGAAGAAGAAAGAAGGAAGGAGGTAGAATAATGAAGGAAGAATGAAGAAGGGAAAAAGAAGGTGGAAGAGGGATGAAAGTAAGAAGAAGGAAGAAAAGCCCAGATCAATCCACCTAGCGTTGGTGGTGCCTTTCTCGCGCATTAAAAAAAAATAAGAAAAACACATAAGAGAGATCGAAATAGCACTTAAGGGGGATAGATTTTACTTTTTCCATCAATTCATATGTATTTGCGGTCATTTGAATGTATTGCTGTAATCTTTGAAAAAAAAAATTCATTTTTGGCAGAAAAACAATATTTTTTTTCAATAACTTTGGAACGCCAATAGGAAACAATTAGACCGCAATTCGCGTCGACTCCAACTTGTCGAGCAAATCGAATAATGCTACGTACCAAAAAGTGTGTCTCACATTTTTGTACACACACACACACATACATACACACTAGACTGGCCCAGACTGGGGAGAAAAAATGTTGTCGAATTCCACGGGGCACCCCCCAGAATTGTGTCTTTGGGTGAGAAAATAAATCTCTGAAAATTTCAGCTCAATCGCTTGTTATATAAGCTGGCGCATTTGAATTGAAGTTTGTATGGGGATTTCATCCAAAATGTATAGGAAAATACACCTCCGTCACTCATTCGATCTGGAAATTGGTTCTGATTGCTCGATTGACCTCAGAATTGCAAAAAACGGCAGTTGGTATGCTACAGAACAATTTCACAGAACATTGTAAGATGATTAAATGAACTTTTATATAGTTTTTGGCTGATTTATTAGGAGCTGAATTGTGTATTTTTGGATTTATTGATCGAATCGTATCAGCCGAAACCTATATAAAAGTTTATTTAATCATGACCTGTGGAATTAGTCAACTTTTTGTTTCCTGGGCCAGTCTAATACACACATACAGACATCACCTCAATTCGTCGAGCTGAGTCGATTGGTATATAACACTATGTGTATCCGAGCCTTCTATCAAAAGTTCGGTTTTGGAGTGATCCTATAGCCTTTACGTATACTTTGTATACGAGAAAGGCATAAAGAAAGAAGGAAGAAGGAAGATGGAAGAAGGAAGAAGGAAGAAGGAAGAAGAAAGAAAGAATAAGGAAGAAGGAAGAAGAAAGAAGGAAGAAGAAAGAAGGAAGAAGGAAGAAGAATGCAGGAAGAAGGTAGAAGGAAGAAGGAAAAACAAAGATGGAAGAAGGAAAAAGGAAGAAGAAAGAAAGAAGAACAAAGAAGAAAGAAGGAAGAATGAAGAATGAAAAAGGAAGAAGGAACAGGAAGAATTAAGAAGGAAGAAGTAAGAATTAAGAAGGAAGAAGTAAGAATTAAGAAGGAAGAAAGAAGTAGAAAGAAGAAAGAAGGAAGAAAGAAGAAGGTAGAAGGAAGAAGGAAAAATGAAGAAGGAAGAAAGAAAAAGAAGAAAGGAAGAAGGAAAAAGAAGGAAGGAAGAAGGAAGAAAAAAGAAGAAAAAAGAAAGAAGGAAGAAGGAAGAAAAAATAAATAAGAAAGAAGGAATAAGAAAGAAAGAAGAAAAAGGAAGAAGGAAGAAGGAAGAAAGTAGGAAGAAGGAAGAAAAAAGAAATAAGAAAGAAGGAATAAGAAAGAAGGAAGAAAAAGTAAAATAAAGGAAGAAGGAATAAGAAAGAAGGAAGAATGAATAAGGAAAAAGGAAGTAGAAGGAAGAAGGAAGGAGGAAGAAAGAAGAAGGAAGAAGGTAGAAGGAAAAGGAAGAAGAAAGAACGAAGAAGTGAGAAGGAAGAAGAGAGAAGGAAGAAGGAAGAAAGAAGAAGGAAGATGGAAGAGGAAGATATTCAAAGGGTTTAATTGACTAATTACGTTGTTCACAGCATGGGCTGTAATTTTCTTGTCAGCTCTTCATTTTTCTGGCGCTTGTTGAGGATTTAGATAGAAATGAACAACAGATAGCACGCGAAATAAATCCTTTTTAAATATATTCGCCATTACGAAATATAGAATTCCATTTCACAATATATTTTTAACCTTCTGATGTTTTCCGTAAAACTTCCCAAAAAAGATCCGCTGGTTCATTATGTTACGACTTCCCTCTGATTTTACATTGATAACAAAAAGCTCCTTACAGCGTGCTAAAAGTAAATGAGAGAGTGATAAAACCAATGCTATGCTATTGTCACATGACACCCACATGGAGAGCCGCATGGAAAACATTTTCGCTCTTTCTCTGTGTATTTATTCCACCATCAACATGCATGCAGACTCGTACCTCCCGAAACGTCTCTTGTGGGAAATGCGGCTGTTCTCTCGTTATCCTTTTAGGCACTCCGGTAATGGAAAACTCAGTGGCATACTATTTTACCTCGCATACTGGTTGCAAAATTCGTACGGTAAAGGACCTCGTCGCAGGTGTGCACATCGTTGTGCCGTCGGAAAATTTTCATCGCATTCATTGCATTTTGCTTGGTTTTTCCGCCGCTTGGCAACCTCGAGATGCAAAATTTAAGCATATAAGTGATAACTACTATTATAAGCCAATATTGTTGTAAGTGTTATGAACAATAATACGTCTTCCAGCAACCAAAGCAAAATTAGGTTTTACGCTTGGTAAAAGAGTGTTGTGTTACAAGTGAGACTGTGATGGCAAGGTTTATGTTCCATTTGTTCATTAGCTGTGAATAATTTTCATTCGCCGTGGTTTTGAGTGCAATACGTGAAAAGGCTTGATTGAATCATTATTTGCTAAAATACAAGCAATAAAAGAAGAACAAAATTACCATTTCGAAGTGCACCTCTGCATATTTAGTGAGCGTTATCCAAAATGGCAATACCCAGCAGGCAACGAAGCACACTCATCAGCATACCAAAGCAGGCATTCACCTCCAGCAGCCTGTTACTCATCTGGCTCGTCCTCGGACTGCATCAGGATCGTAAGTGCATTCAGGGGTTTATGCTAAGTCCCTATTCAAACAATTGCGAACAAAGGATTACATGGTATGGAACAAACTTGATACGATTCGCCGAGTTTTACTTCTCATAATGTGATAAATTTATGAAAGGTTTTTTTTTTCATCAAACTCATTTTATCCTATAGACGACTTTGTCACAATTGTGTTTGTTGATACTTGTTATGATATAGAAAAAGTATTCATGACAAATTTTGGCACAAAACACCAAAATCGTTAATTTCACTTGATATATGATAAATTGGTAAGCATAATTGCCCCAATGCCTATGATGGCAGTAAAGTGATTTAATGAAACCAAAGGAGATCGGATTATATTCGTAGCTTGTGTGTCCCTTTGGGATTGTCAAACATTAGTTGATGTGTCTGGATTCAATTTATTACGGGTATAAAGTTGTATATACTCTCTATGCATTAGCGAAATGAATTGTGAGACGAGAGATTCTTCAAATTAGGAAGCCATCATAGGGTAGGTTGTTCGACAATTTATATTTTTGGTGGCACCTAGATTCTAAAATTTTAAATGCTATTTACTATTAAACTATAGTAGGGGGAAAGACGGCTTTGGCAGGTTTTGTTCTATTATTGGCAGGGGGTTTTTGTCGACCAAATTCTATGAAATTTGGCCACAATATTCTTTGATATCAAAGAATGTTTAGGCCAAATTTGAGCCTAGTCAGTCATAAAAACCCCCTGCCAATAATAGAACAAAACCTGCCAATTGGCCAATTAAAGCCGTCATTCCCCCTACATATATACTATAGTAGGGGAAACTTGAGCAAGACTCTGGTCTGGTCTGGCAGGAGTGTCGAGTTGCACGAAAGTCTCGCAATGCCTGGCAAGAGTGTCGGGGGGTTGAGAGGCACCTCAGAAATAGGAGACATGCAAAGCAAGTAGTGTCACTCTGTTGCAAAACGGGGTGACTACCGCACTAATTGAGGACTATCTGGGCTACGAACTGTCAATATGAAAGCCGTAGGCAGTATCAAAGTTCAGGTAGGTGAGCATTAAGGCACAAGTTATGTGCGGAGTGTGGGCGGGCCCAAATGGATGCACATAAGGTGCACAAAGTGGAAACATATTTTAGATGGGGGTATTACAAGTAATAGGAGGTAATAACAAGTAATATTACATAGTCAGGAGAGTGATGTACAAGTTGTGTAAGCGAATGGGAGAGGGGGTATTACAAGAAATCCCCCCACAGAGTGAGGGACCGAATGTGTGGGCGAGCACATAAGGAAGGGGCGACTCACGTAAAAGAATAACAATCATTATCAACAGGCTGACAAATTGCACTGTCGCGTCGCGCCGCATCGCACGTCGCGTTTACTCTGGCTTGCCCATAACCCTCACATCACCTCACATGGGACGTGTGGTCAGTAAAGGTGTGCGCTGGCGCCTACAGTTTTTGGCACACCGCCGCCGCCGACATTTTTGCATCGGTGCGCCGCCGTTTATAATTTGTCACGCCGCTGATATTTAATTTTTCATGCCTTTTCAAATTTAGAAGTCCACAGAATTTTCCGGAGAAATTCCGTAGATTCAATTGTTACCGGCGTAGTCCACGATTACGGGAAAATAGTGACATACATTGTAAAATTTATTTTTGGAGCTATAACTTTCGATTTGTATTGGATGCATATGGGCACTGGGGAGTCGATATATGCGCGAGGCGCACCATAAGTGCGATGAATTATCTGTGTTCCGAGTGAGTGTCGAGCTCCACTGAAATGGAGCAGAGGAATGGGTGAAAGGAAGAAGAGAGCCTTTTTTTGGATGGAAAGGTGCTGCACTCTAACTTTCACATACTCAGTGACTGAGTAAAACTGTATTGCTATCTCTTTTCTTCCCATGGAAATTTTACTCAATTTCCGTCAAAAGCAGGATTACTCATAGTTTTGTGTCCCGCTTTTGACGGAAATTGAGTAAAATTTCCGTGGGATAGAAAGAGAGAGCAATACAATTTTACTCAGTCACTGAGTAGGTGAAAGTTAGCGTGTGTTGAACTCACCGATAGCCAAGTGATGTAAAGCGATAAAGCGAGTGAGATCAAAACGATAAAGTGACGAATTCCTTCCCGAGTAACGCTTTGCTAAAGTGTAAGATTGATTCACCAATTTCATTAGGAATCAACCTTCTCCGGGCCCGCCTTGCCGCCGCCCATCTTCGGCGTCCAGTTAACGTGACCCCATCCAGACCGACTTCCTTGTGGCCTCTACGGAAAACCGCCGAAAACGTCAAGATCACGTGGCTATCACCCTCCGCCACATTCGACAATCACCGTGACGCGACTCCGTCCAAGCTTCCCGCCTCGGCCACCTGCTGGCTCCGGTGGAATACCTCCGGAACCGTCCAAGTTACCGCAAGTTCCAGGAGTTCTTCCCCCGGCGGCATCATTCGACGATCGCAACGATGCTTTTTTCGCCGCTTGCCTCGACGCCGATCCGCCCCATTGACAATTGGCGGGAAGCCCAGAAAAACCAGTGCATGAAGTGGAGTAGTCCAATAAAGCGCCGACTGTGAAGAATTTGCGTAATTTCAATGAAGGCGTGATTAATAAAAAGCAGCATGTAACGCACGCTTTCCACACATCATGCAACGAAGCGACTATAGATGCGAGGTATAGGTTGGGGCCTCTCAATCGTGACGTCAATAGTTCGAAACTAGTTTGAACGGGAATTTTTTTGTTACTGGTATTCTTTAGGAAATTCTCTATATTTCCAAACTCTAACTTTCTAGAAGCTTTCCAGTATTTCTAAAAGATTTAGATAAGATACTTGTGATACTGACTTATGGAGAGAATAATTTAACACCCAAAAGGAAAAGCTCTTCCAGAAGGCAAATTTGGAAATTGAAAAAATCATAACTCTGTTCGCTTTCAACCGATCAATGTGAAATTTTGAGACAAGGCCCAGTTTCTATTCAGAGTGGTGCCCAGATTCCGTTTGGTTTCGGAATTATTTCAGATTCCGTTGGGGTTCCCCCTGATATGGCATTTGGGGTATTTTGATGAAAACTTAATTTTTTTTATATGGAACTCTTCTCGAACTTTTACCAAAAACAAAGCTATAGGGTAACCGTACCCTTAGTGGAGGTAGCACCAATAGTGGAGGTAGTGGGGTTTTAATGAGATTTATCATATTTATACACTTTACGATGGTTTCAGTTGATGCGTCGTGCTTTAAATATCCTTCTAAATTCAACTTACCTTAAGATTTCGCTAGAAAAACTATTGAAAACAAATATTTTCCTTAACAAAATTGACTCCCTTGCACCTATAGTGGTGCAACTGTACCAATAGTGGCGAGTCTCATAAGAAACCAATGGATAGCACCACTATAGGAACCAAAATTAATGTTTACCGCCACTAAAGGAACAGTGTACCCATTGTGGTGCAAACAATATTTGGTAATTGTTGAAGTTAAATGACATCTATCTCATTTTTGTTAGCAAATTTATTAGTATATCTATTGACTAAGATAATAAACTGCCGTAATCTGGAAAAGTGACGTAACAGCCATTTTACAACATACATGTTTTTCATTTTTCTGTTAAAGAGCTCGATGAGTAGTACTCGTTAACACCATTTTTGGGAAATGGCGTATACGTCACTTTCTCAGATTACGTCAGTAAAGCAATAAATTTCCAATAATTATCAATTTTTAAAAAATATTTTCTTTTGTGGATCTACTAATACCTCCACTATTGGTACCGTTACCCTACTACGGTTCTATTAAGGATTTTTCAGCTTTTTGAAGTGGTTATAAGCGCCTTTAGAATGTCCCCAAATGCCCCCGAGGAGGCCGTAGAAGAGGACATTTTAGTTTTTAGCCCAAAATATGTAATGTGACAGCTCTTTCTTCACGATTTCTCACAAATAATCTTCTGGCACCTCTGAATAGTCTGTAAGGCCTCATTGGCCACTTCCAGAACCTCATGGAGTACCCCGGAGGGACCTGCAGGAATGGACATTTTCATTTGTTGACCCAAACATGTCATGCGACTGCTCTATCTTCATGATTCATCTCATGAAAAATCTCCTGGTGATTCCATAAAGGACGACGAACGACCTCACTGGCCACTTCCAGAAGATTACATGGTGCCCTGGGGGAACCTGTAAAAGAGGACATTTCCTACTTTAGACCAAACGTATCGTGCGACAGCTCTATCTTCATGGATGTTCACAAATAATTTTTTGGTAAGGCTGTAAAGTGTAAAACAACTCATTGGCCACTCCCGGAACGTCTCAAAGTGCCCCAAGGGAACAGGAATGGACATTTTCATTTTTGCATTAAAACATGTCATGCGACTGCTCTATCTTCAAGGTTACTTACGAATTATCATTTGATGATGTTATAAGTGACAATTGATCTCATTGGCCACTGACGGAATCCCTTAGTACCCTGGGGAAACGTGGAGAAGCGGATATTCCCATCTTTAGAGCAAAACGTGGCCTGAGACAGCTCTTTATTCATGGTTATACACAAATAATTTACTGGTATTCATTGGTCACTTCCGGAACCTCACAGAGTGCCGTGGCGTAACCTATAGGTATTGACAATTCCGTTTCTGTACCAAAATATGTCATACGACAGCTTTACCCTCATGGCTTCTCACGAATGATTCTCTGGTGATTCTATAGAGGACAATTGACCTTACTGGCTACATTCGGATCATTATGGAGTGCTCCAGAGGGACCTTATTTCTTCGCCCAAGCTAAGGCCGGAGTGGCCTATGCAGTGCATAAAAATCTTCTCCATTCAGCTCGGTCCACGGCTGCACGTCGCCACCAACTAGTCTACGGAGTGTCCGCAAATCGTCCTCCATCCATTTTTGTGCCTGTCAGATCGTTGTCGAGAACCATTTGCACCGGAATGCTATCCGACATCACTATTATTATCTTTATTATCGGTATCGGTCCCTACTAGGTAGGTAGAAGAAATTTAACCAAATATCAATGAAGAAGTGATTAATAAAAAGCAGTATGTAGCCCACACTTTTCATACCATGCAACGAAGTGATTATAGATGGTATTAGTTGAGGCCTCTCAATCGCGACGTCAATAGTTCGAAGCTAGTCTGAACGGTTTTTTTTTGGTAATCTTTTTGAAATTCTTTATATTCCCAAATTCTAACTTTCGAGAAGCTTTCCAGTATTTCTAAAAGACTTAGATAAGATATTTGTGATACTGATTTCGCTCTGCTGCGTTGATACTTGATTGATATGCCGATAATTCAAATCGAAGACTTACCGGGTTAGAGACACTTTTTGCAAAGTTGTGTATTTTCTAAATTGTGAAATAGTTTGGAAGATTTCTAGATTTGTTCCTCGGGTTGAAAATCTCTTTAATACAGATTATAGAAAAAATCTGGATTTTATGAAAAGTAGTGCTGAAGATACAAAAAGAATTCCAAAAGAACCACAGGGGATTTCTGATACCATATTTGGATCTATAGAACGCCGTTGTACATATTATTTAATGAATTAAATAAGCATACATATACATTGGCATTCCAGATAAATAATTGAAGTTTAGAAGTATGTAGTAGCTTAAACTTCAAGGGCCGAAAATATTCTAAATATAAAATCAGGAGATAATTTAGAATTTATAGGTGTTGCTGCGGTGTTTTTCGATTTTCAAAATCAAATATCAGATTTAAGTATTTGTGTTCCAGGAATCTGTTCTGTTTCTCAAAAATATGTACATCTCTTTAGTGTCTCAGGAAACCACTAATCTGTTTTATGTCATAAACGATTATGATAGGAGTTCGATTGATCAGGGTAATTATGCTACGTTTCGGCTATGCAGTCTCAGTAATCAAAAGATAATTTTGACTTTAATTATCGTTTGATTACTGAGACTGCATAGCCGAAACGTAGCATAATTATGTCATATATCTACAAATGAATTCAAAATATTCACGTGCAACATCAACGGTGATATTAAAAACTATTTTTACAGTAGTTCATTATTTGAAAATACTATCAACATCATCACTGCATAATTTTAAAAAAAATAAAATAATAATACACACTAAATTAATGATTTCGTGTGTGTTACTTCTACGTGAAGTTAAACGATTTACAATGATATGGAAATGCTAATATCATCTTCCAAACTTGGACGTACATGTTCATGATAGAATTAGAGGCGAAAGTATAGAATTGATAGTTCCGTTAGGATACGGCAGGCATGAAATCGACTTCTGTAAAAACATTCTTCATGCCTGCCGTATCCTAACGGAACTATCAATTCTATACTTTCGCCTCAAATTCTATCATGAACATGTACGTCCAAGTTTGGAAGATGATATTAGCATTTCCATATCATTGTAAATAATACACAGCTGACAGAAAAGTTTGTATGAAAGTCAAAGGAATACCTTCTAAAAAATAGAAAATTAGTTATAATTCAAGTCTTTGATTTGAATTAATGGCATTATTGCATATCAAAGAAGCAAATCAATTCCATTAGGCTCTGCTGTTGAGATTATATTGAAAACAAAACTTGATGTCAATTATTATCTAATAAAAATTGATATCGAAACATGTTTTCAATATGTATTCCTCAGTTATCATAACGATAGCAGCTTTACATCAAATTATGCTGTCGATTATCTAAAATGAGTTATTTGCGAATATTAAAAGCAACCTGCAAACAAAATATGCTGTTGTTGTTTTGAATGCTCATAAGAATAATCTCATTTTGATATCAAGTTAAGAATCTCATGATTCCAAACATAGTAATCATGTTGATTTCATTGACAGCAAAATTTGTTTTCAGTTTAATTCCACAGTATAAAAATATGCTCCCATTTCTGCTGTGTTAATCCATGAAAAAGGAGATCAACTAGAGTAATGAAATAATTGACATCATAACATCAAATTTTGATTTCAAACTTTGCTGTTAGTTTAAACCTTATATAGAATAATCACTAATCCCCAGCCAGTTAAAAACTAAAGCCCTCGAGCGAGTGGGGTTCTCAAAACAGCGATATTGCGGAATATAAAAAATAGCTAGAATCATCATCAACAGGACCCCATTTTTTTCAAAATACTCTGAAATTTTGTAGTATTTCCCAATACCATGATTTCTTTATTATCAAATAAATTAAATTTAATAAAACATCTAAAAACGTCAATAATCAGGTTGTCAGTCCTTGGCTGATTCACACTTTTCGAAACTTCAAGTCGCTTTTTCTTCAAGTTAGGTTACTTAAACTCAATAAAACGACATTTGTTCTATAGCTTATTTGACACTGCTTCTATGTAAAACTGGGTTCCATTATTTATCATTAGAAAGCCCGGAAGAAGACTTTTAGGAAGCCCGGTATTGAATCTGATTATTAAATTTTTTTGGCAAGTACATGCTGATATTTCCTGAGTAGTACGACTAGTGACTATTACATCAAATTTCAAATGCTACCCTTATCACTATTTAGTTTGTCACTTGAGACTAGAACCGTAATTCTTTCCTTCTACATAAAATCAGAAAAAAAGCACAACCAACCACTTGGCTTCAACACGAACATCCACTTGAATTCAGTAGCTTCTACTTCCTTTATTATTTCGACATATGCAGGGCGGTACTACACATTGGTTTTGCTTTCTCGGATATATGTCGTTGCACAATTTTTCCACCCTTCCCTCCCGGGTCGTTCGATATAAAACTTTGTCACCTCCTCGCTTGTGCGGCACCCTTTTCCGTCTCATTGATTGATCAAACTTTTTGGTTCATCAACTATTCCGGTCGGTATTGGCGAGAGTGAATGTTTTTGCAATAATCATTTTATGTTATTGAGCTGTTTCCAAAATGGACCATTAAACATGAGTGCAGGCTTCCTTTGTCTCAAGTTATGTATCGGGAATATGGATCGGATTGTTAGGAGTAGTGGAACTGATTCAATCGTAACCCAGTTGTCGTTCGAAAACTCGCATGAAGTAGGACGAATGGAAGTTAATCGTTTTCCATTCCAATTATTGTTTCATAATTCATATTTATTCGCATTGAACTAAATTTTTTCCTTTCAAAACTTTTAAACTGATCTCTGATGATTTTCTTTCTAAATTTCTCGTACACCAATATTTGATTCTGTAAGGACCGATGTTCACGTAGCGGTTTTTGGGATGGGATATAATTATGCACATTTAAAATATTCTACTCACTTTCCTTTCTATCGAACCGGCTTGCTAACCACAAATACGACCAAACGTGCACAACTTAATTTATTTACCTGCCGCACAAGGTAGAACAAATAATTTCGTATGAACGCGCGATCGTTCTAATATTCATCTTGATATGGACAGAAATGCAACTTAATCCTGATTCATCCACCTAGCGGTGCTTGTGCCTTTCTCGTGCATTATATAGGGGAACTGTTCCGTTTTCCATCTCACTGAACATATATTCATCTCATCGCAAAACACATCATCACCAATCTCGTCGCTTTTTTTTGCTAACACGCGTGCTCACTGCTGAAAAAATCACAAAAATGAGAAACAAACCAAATTCCTTATCATTGCTTTGTTTTTGATGGGATGGAAATAGGAGCTATGTGATGAAGTGCCGAGTAAGATTTTCTTAGCGTGTTTTTGTATAGGAATCGCACGGTGTCTCTATGGGGAGATATTATTTTTCAAAAATCAGTATCTCCGAAACACCCACCACGCGAAAGTATAGGCTCTCCTCTTTCATATAGTGGGTAAACTAAAATGTTCTATCGGGGGATCTAGAACAAATTTTATTTTTTCACTATTTTTAGTGCAAAATCCATAGAAATCTCAAATGATAGCCGATTTAACCCCCTCAAAAATGTATGGAAAAATGACCCCCGATAGAACATTTTGAAAATGCACCTACGTGAAAGAGGAAAACCTATACTTTCGTGTAGTGAGTGTTTTAGAGATACTGATTTTTTGAAAATAAGCCTCTTCGGACAAACACACCGTGAATCGTATTTTGGCCATAACTTTTGATCCCATAGTCCAATCTGGCCAATTTTTAATAGGAAACAATGGGACAGAATTCCTCGTCGAATGCAATCAAATCGGATCAAGATAAGTGCCTAAAAGATGAGTGAGTTTTATTTTGCGCACATACATACACACACGCACACACACACATACAGACAGACATCATCTCAATTCGTCGAGCTGAGTCGATTGGTATATAACACTATGGGTCTCCGGGCCTTCTATCACAAAATCGTCTTGGAAGTGAATATATAGCCTTTTCGTTGCACCTTGGTGTACGAGAAAGGCAAAAAGTTATAGAAAAAATACAAAATATCGAAACATTGAAAAAATTATTTCTTTCAGGTGAAGTAACTGCAGCTCATCTCAAGTACAATAACTACGAGGCCCGGTACATCAATGACTTCATCAATTATACACGCCCGGCAGCTGACATAATGGAGCCCATTTTCTACGACTACGACGCCGAACCATCACGGAAAGCGTACAACCGAGAGTACGAGGACGGTCTTGCCGGGTTGGGATACCGCATTCCATCGCTCCGTCTAGCCATGGAACTACCGGAGAGCAGTAGCAGCTCCAGTGTTTCATCGCAGGAAACGGAAGTCACTCGACCACCGGACATCTATCCCGATCCAGATCACATCTATGCAACGTTCCTGAACAAAAGTACCATGAAGCGGAATCGATTTCCAGGAGAGGAGAATGTGATCAAAGTTTGTAAGTACATTCAGATCAAATACACGGCAGAAGATCATATTAAAAAAATTCCACTTCTCAGATTCCGGAAAATCTCTCCGTAAGAGTCCCCAAGCACGCATCGACGATGACGGTTCGTTCGACAGCCTGAATAACGATATGAAGGGACACGACTTCATCGACAACATAATGTACATCTATTACGGCACGAACGGGACGCTCCGGAAGGATCTGGGCGGAAACGTAATTGTGATAGGGGCCGTATTCGCATTGGCGCCCCAAATATTAACGGCAATAATTTTGTTCCTGCGGAATCGCCGCCCACGACACTTCAACACATTCTATCCGATCTGTCTGAACTTGTTACTGACCTTGGCGGCGTCCAATTTTTCCTTCGTGCTTGGAGTGCAGGCCACTCGCAATGCGATCAAGTGCGAACTGATCGCCATCGTTCTGCATTATCTACACTTGAGCACGAGCATTTGGTGCTTCATCTACATCTACGTAATCTACGATTTGATTGTGAACGAGTGTGGGCCCAGACTTAAGTATAACTATCTGATGGGTTATGGTGTTCCGGCAGTATACGTTTTGGTAAGATTTTTGTGGCATCTACGATTCATGATCAAAAAATGTTACTCTTTATTTCTAGTTTTCATATGCTTCATCGATCGACACATTCGAGGTACACCGCTACTGCTGGATGTCAATCCAGAAAGGAATGATCGTGAGCTTCATGATCCCGATCTCGTTTCTCATAATCCTGACTACAGTACTGGGTACGATAAGTCTGAAGAAAATCTCCAGCAAGCAAACAGCGATACTGTGTGAAAGTATCGAGAGCATAATAGAGAGCACTTCCAAGTGCAACGACATAATGTTTCCGAGGTTACCTTCAATGCAAGTACATCTGGCCAACCGTAGCAATAGTTACCCGCAACTCGAACTGAAGGAAAAATGTTGCCAAGAGTACGCCGACCAAACACAGGAAAGTCGCCAATCTGTCGTAACACTGCCACAGCAAACCACCGTCGGGCACGGATTCAGCGTTAGCGGGTTCAAAAAGTCCCTCGAGTGCTACGACACCCGGATTGATTTGGGTCAACTGTCGTTGGCTGAACTTTCGACGCCCAGTATGGCGTCCGACTTACAGGACTTTACCGAGTTCAAGCGTGCGATCAAGTTTGGACTTTTCTTTCAGCCGATCTTTTCGATCTGCTGGTTCCTCAGCGTGATCGCGCTGGAAAATATGCACTCGTGTGTGATGCCCGTCATCTTTGCCATCTGCTTGAATATTTTGGTGAGTTATTTATTTCGTATTAATAAAGTAGCTGTCAGAATTGGGATAAGAAACAACTGTTACTTTCATAGGAAAATCGTATGCCAATCAAGCCAAGGATCTGTCAAATACGAGACATTGCGATGATATGCTTAAAAAAACATCGTCGATGATTTTAATGAAATAATGATATTTCATATCCGTACAAAAAATGCACTATGTTTGAAACTACATATCAGATATCAAAACGATCGGCTCAGGGGACACGCTCCAGCAGTGCCATATGGAGCGAGGAAGCGTTCTTCACTAAGCACTTTGAAACTGTACTCTCATGAAGATTCCTTCCTCGGGATTAAATCTGGCGCTGAAGCATCGGTCCTCATCGCCATTGCTTCATTCATCCAAGCCCTGGAAGCCTCCTTTTAAGTGGCTCGAAAACCGCCATTCAAAGGCTCAGCAGTTTCTTATCAAAAGATGCGGAAACCTTCTTTCAAGAGATTCAGAAGCTCCTATCAAAAGGCTCAGAAGCCTCCCTTCAAAGGGCTCGCAATTATTCTTTGAAGAGGCTTGGAAGCCTGCTTTCAAGAGTCTCCGGAAGTCTCGTTTTAAGAGGCCCGGAACCTTACTTTCAAATGACTCGGAAGTCTCCTTTAAGAGGACCGAGAGCCGGAAGGCTCCTTTCAAGAGGCTCGAAAGCCTACCTTCAAGTGAATTGAAGCCCCCTTTCAAGAGCCTCGGGGAGGTTTTTGAAAAGCTCGGAATTCTTCTTTCAAGAGGCTTGGAAGCAGTCTTTCAAGAGGCTCAGAGGCATCCTTCAAAGATGCAAAGGAAGCCTCCTTTTGCTCGAAATCCGTTATTCAAGTGGCTCGAAAACCTCGCTACAAGAGGCTTACAAGCCTCTTATCAAGGAATGGCGAAGCCTACTTTCAACAGATTCAGAAGCTCCTTTCAAAAGGCTCGAATGCTTCTCTACAAAGTGATCGGAATTATTCTTTCATGAGGCTTGGAAGCCTACTTTCAAGAGGGGGTACCTCAATGAATGCAAAAGTTTGAAGGTTGAGAACCGCTGGTTTAGATAGTTTTCTGATTTTCGCGATGTAAACGATGGATGATTCTCCCAACAGCTATTGCAACTCGTGGTTCATTCGCCTCCTCCATGTACTGTCTTTCATCTGTACTACGCTGGTCTTCCACTAGCATTGTCCAGGTCTCGTGTCCGTAGACTATCGGTCTAATGAGCATTTTGTAGATAGTCAGTTGGGTACGGCGTCGAACTCTATTTGATTGAAGCATTTTGCGGAGTCGATACGTACTATTTCCTGTCATAATGCGTCTTCAAATTTCTCTGCTGGTATCGTTATCGAAGGTCACTAGTGAGTCCAAGTACACGAATTCTTCAACCACCTTTCGTCACCACCGATAAAACTCATAGTGGGTGCCATTGTCCTCTAATATGAGCCTCTTCTTATCATGTACTTTGGTACATTTGCTACGTCTTTTCATGGTCTCGCTCTTCCTGCTGACGCTTCTTCCTTCGGAAATCAAGTTTTGTCTGTTCCGCGCCAGTTTGTATCGTGCTCTCGCACGGTGTTACAGCATCCATGCTACATTTTTCTCCTCCACTAACTGCTCACATTCACCCTTATACCAGGCGTTTCTCTGATCTAGGGGCACTGTCCTAGGTTGTGGTGCTTCCGAAGGCGGATCGAATAACTCTCCAGCCATCTTCGAGAGACGCTGCACCTACCTAGCTGCTCTTCTGTTGGGAGTGTCACTTTCAGCTGTTGCGCGTAGTATTGGGCTAGTCTACTGTCTTGAAACCGCCCAATATTAATCCGCGGCATTCAACTTCGACGCGTGTTGTACACCGTCTAGAGTTTTGAGCGCAGACATACTGCAACGAGGTAGTGGTCGGATTCAATATTCGCATTGCGGTAAGTGCGGACGTGATGTCGGAGAATAATTTACCGTCGATTAGAACGTGCTAGATTTGGTTTTCCATTTCTTGATTAGGGGTTTTTTTTTCTAAAATTACGTAACGCTAAATTTAATGATTTTGGATCCCCACCCTCCCCCTCGTAACACTTTTTTTATACAAAAGGTTTATATTTTTTATGGATCGTAGCGCTCGGCTGAACCCCCTCCCACCCCCTACAGCATTACGTAATTTGTGAAAGGCCCCTTAGGTGATTTCCATGTAGATATTCTTGCGAGGGAAGAAAGAGCTTCGGACTACCATTCCGCTGGAGGCTGCAAAGTTTATGCATCGTCGTTTGCTACGGAATGCAGACTAAGCGGTCTATACATTTCCTCCCTACCTACCTGAGCGTTCATGTCACCAATGATGATTTTGACGTCCCGCAGTGGACATATCCATCGTATGTCTGCTTCAGCTGTGCATAGAACGCATCTTTTCGTCATCGGGTACCCTTCGTGTGGGCAGTACACGTCAATGATGCTATAGTTGAAGAAACGGCCTTTTATCCTCAGCTTGTACATACTTGCGTTGATTGGCTGCCACCCAATCAGGCGTTGGTGCATCTTGCCCAACACTATCAACCCGGTTCCCAGCTCGTTGGTGGTGCCACAGCTTTGGTAGAAGGTAGCCGCTCGATGTCCACTTTTCCACACTTTCCGTCCTGTCCAGCAGATTTCCTGCAGCGCTACGACGTCGAAGTTGCGGGGATATTCCATGAAGATTAGGCGTACGTACTTTTGGAGTGACTCTAGTACCGTGATCTCCTGGATGCAGTCAGATGCTCGTCGATATACGCGTGCCCGTGGTTCACTCTTTCACAACCGAATCGTGTAAGAAGGCGGTTCGACGATTTATCGCGACGCCCAGACATAATGGCAGTTAATTCCACCGGCAGCCCCGCATATGGGTGGATGTTGGGAGCGGATGGTCCGTTCCGTCAAGACAGCTCTTGGAACATTACCTGAGTCACGCAAGATGGACGATGAATCTTTCCTGACAATGGCGGAGGCGGAGCATATGGTGGACTCACCTCCACTAACCTTTTTTCCACTGGACAACGAAAGCCAAAAATCTCTAACACTAAATCATTTGTTGATGCTCAGCTCCAGTGGAGTTCGGCAACCAGTTAAAGCACAGATGACAGAAAGGCGTTAAGAGGAAGTTGAGAGATGATTCACAAACTTGACTGACTCGTATTGGAAACTTAGGATCTTTGAGTATTTGCCAAGAATATCTCGGCGGACAAAATGGTTCATCGACTTTCCTGCTAAACAAGAAAAGAGCATTGGTCCAGGTAGTTGACGTCACAATGAATCGATTAATCGAAGTATAGTCGATAAATTTAAGACACCTCTACCATCACCAACCAGCTACGCCATCGACTAAGTAAATTCCGCATCGATTTAGTTTTCTCCAGTAGAAGCAATCAATTTACGACTTTGTTGCCTCTATGAAAAAAAACAGAGTAAATTGTGGAAAAAGGCGGGGGTTTATAAAATTAATTGTTGGAAACTTGATGCTGCCGAGAGCTTGGAAATCTACCGACAGGTGCAAACGCGGTTGTTAAATAAAGATCAAGAAACTGGTAGCTCCTGGCTTTTCAAGTTTTTACCTAAGCATTAAGCGTAACAAGCTTACTTCTAGCACTGTAGTAGAATTAGTAAATATACTTAAATAGTACCTACGCCTAGTGAAAATAGTATAAGCTAAGTATAAGCTAAGTATAAGACTAGTAGGAGACACGTCCCAAGCAACTAAAAGTTCGAATTAAACTTGAGGATTGAACTAAGAAGTTCACATTTAGTTCGAATATAGCTCCATTGTTCATAAACCGAACTTAACTATCAATTAATACTATTAATAAACTTGAAAGTTCAAAAAAGTTGCTTATTCTCTTCATCTGAACTTTAAAGTTCACGTTATGCTACTTCAATTATTGTTCCGAACTTCTAACAAGAAGTTCAGTTCAAGTACTAACCGTACTTCTAATCCAGCTTGAAAATCAATATTATTCCGAACTCTAAAGTTCACACCACGGTGCTTTGGAACTTGTTCCGAACTTCTAACATCAAGTTCCACGATAGCACAAACCGAACTTGTTGTCAGCACAAAAGTACTCCATTTTTTTTTAGGAACTTGAACATAGGCACACTGTTACAAAAACAAAACAAAGTCAAACTGTTCAAAGCCGCCAATCAGGTCTACATGAACTTTTTATAAACTTTAAAGTTCAGAATCAAGCTCCATACGAACTTTTTGTAAACTTTCAAATTCAGAATCAGTTCGGTATGAACTTTTTGTGACATAAAGTTCACATTTAGTGCCACCTTGGCATTATACGAACTTTCTAGTACACATTTTATCCTAATTGAACTTATGGTAAACTTTGAGACAAGTGTCATATATGAAATCAACTTATGAAGGAAAATTTTGCCACATTACATGTCGTTCGTATGGAGCAGTGGTACGCACCCCAGATTATAAGAGGAGTACTGGAGTTCAATACTTGTGGTAGCCGCATCGTCACGTGGAGTTCCGCATCCTAAATAAGAACAGCATCTACATTCTAGCGAACAATCATTGAAAAAAAAAATTAAAATGCTTCTTCCAGTACATCGTTTTGTACATTATTTTGTGAAGTACACTTTAAGTTCATTGTCTAGCAGAATAGCATGCTATACAGGACTCTCACCGTACTTTTTGTGAACTTTGATAGCCACTTTAGAAGCATAGTGATGAACTCTTCATATGTTGAAAAATCACTTTAATAAAGACACAAAAAAAAAGCTTTAGAAGCTTGAAAATAACTTAATTTGAACTTGATAGTTCGGTTAACTACTTAAAAAGTGAGCTGAATAGAATTCTATTCAGGATTCCTCTTGGAGCTGATTAAGCCAGAAATGTACTGTTATCCGAACTTTTGGTTGCTTGGGAAGCCGGCCCTATTGGGTCGAAATATGTATCTGTCAAATGTACAATCAAGTAATGGAATTAAATGGGATAGTACGAAGTCGTCTTATGACAAGTGAATTAAGTTGGGTTTTTACTTTATTACATCATCGCTACCAATCGTTTTGGCCTCCTCCTACTATTTTATAGAGATATACACTTTTTGACTAAAATCAATCAATTGTTTTTTTTTTATTTCTCCAACCAGAACTGGTGCATGCTGGTCCGATCATCCAGCATCTGCCCGTTCGTCAGTGCCGGTTCGGAGGAATCCAACGAAAAGGCTGGCCTGGACTGTACGGACTCGATGCTACACGGCCCCAACGGCAGCGGTGGTCACGCAACCGACAACGAGACCACCCAAGCCAGCATCTGCACCGACACGATCCCACTGTTGTGCGCCTCGAATCCGTCGATCATTAACAGTTCGGCAGCCGGAGGGCTGGTTTCGGCCCCCTTGCTCGCGAGAAAGTGCTCCACCGGGTCCGATCTGGACCAGCAAACGTTGAACTTCATCAGCAGCAACAATCTGAAAAATACGTGGGAGTCCAGCGTGGACATCAGCAGCCACCACGTGAAGGCAAGCGATTGCATCAGCACAATCAGCAATTGAAATGGCGTTTCTTGTGAACCAGTAGTAGGGCTTTAGAATTTGCGCGCGTTTAACGCTGAAACAGTGGGCATATCAAAGTAGGGAATATTTTGAATAGTTTTGACATGTGATACAGTTGAAAAACAGTTGTACATATACATACAGAAGAAACTTGTTCAAATACTTCTTTTTGAACATTTATTATTGTATCTATACCCACGAACCATAACTTATCTATTTAGACACATACTTACGCATTGTAACTGTAGCATACCTAATTACGATATTAGAATAATTCCTTTACAAACCAGTATCAGGATTGAAGCTATCCAAATTTCCGCGTTCGGTAATGTACAAGTCTACTCGGAAACCTTATCCTTAAGGTACAAACAGAAGTTCCCAGCAGGTTATTCAGCTTTGGCACATCCCGATAAAACGATATTTTATTCGCTTTCTTCAGTTTTAACTAGCTATTGTAAATTCCCAAATAAGGAAAAAAATACGATAGAGATTTGATAAAATAAAAGTATTGCTATCCGCCTGTGCCGGAGATGATATATTTGTTGCTACCCCTTCTATAATGGATAAGCAATCGAATGTTTAGATTAGTACGCTATACAGTTTGAATGATGTTTCCATTTAAAAAAAAGTGAACAGATCGCAATGAATTATTGGCAGTGGCTGATTTTCTACCCGCCGCTGCCACATCCAGGCGCTATAGTATATGCGCAAAATATCCAGCAAGAGTTAACCGCCAGAAATTTGTATGGCGAAAAACATCTAACGTGGGTTTTCTAAAAAAAGGAACTTTTCATGAAAAACTATTTGGTACCGGTTATGAAGGATGGTGTCCGCTACTACGCCTACCAAATATTTTTTCGATGAAGGTGCTTAATTTTGAGAAATCAAACCTTAGATGCCTTTCGCCATACTGATTTCAGAAAGTTAACTCCTAGTGTGCCGCTGTAAGCACGCTCAAAGCAGGCGATTCATTTATTGTGTACTCTATATATTGTATCTAGTTTTTTTTTATTTACGATCATTTAGCAGTTTGCTAACATCGGTTGACACGCAAGCCTTTAGACCCATGGTCTGCATATTGCGAAGATTGTTCCCCCAACAATAGCCTCTCACAGGGGCCCTCCTTGGCCGTGCGATAAGACGCGCGGCCACAAAGCAGAACCATGCTGAGGGTGGCTGGGTTCGATTCCCGGTGCCGGTCTAGGCAATTTTCGGATTGGAAATTGTCTCGACTTCCCTGGGTAACTTGGCTTAGAAACCTCGCGGTTAATAACTGTGGAAGTGTTTAATGAACACTAAGCTACGAGGCGGCTCTGTCCCAGTGTGGGGATGTAATGCCAATAAGAAGAAGAAGAAGAAGAAGCCTCTCTCTCACTTACCAGATGAACGACTTCATTTTAATAATGGGGACAATATTCACCAGTGTTCCAATCAATTTTTTTGGAAGGACTTGTGAAATCCGATTTTTTTTCTTTTTCCTTATCTTTATTTATGTGAATATCGATGGGGAGAGGGTTAGAAACCTATGAAACTTCCGTAGCAGATATTAATGACTACATAGTAAACTGTTTGAAATTGGGCTTAACACGTATAAAAGAAAAAAATTTGGACTAAAACTCGATTAGATCGATAGAAATTCACGCGGACAAAGAAAATTGCTGTTCAATAATGGCGACACAGGTTTTAGGGTGAGTTTCTAAGATTTTGTGACAGTACACATACTAGGTATACAAATAAGCGTAACAGAGGAGGGAGAGGGGCAAAGAGAGGGGTCTAGAAATCTCAAAAAGTAGTGGACGTCATACTTAAATCGCCCTTTTAAGAGGCTGAACCGGATAAAAGTACCCCAAGTAACATTTTAAGTTTTATTCCGCTCTAAGAATGGTTTTCAAGATCAATTTATAAGATTTAAAAAACCAAGTAATACACGACAACCTTCTGATGACCACTACAAGAGTAAGATATTGCCAAGTGGCCCTCTCCAGATAACCACTTTAAACCTATTATAAGAGCATTTAGAAACCCTTTTTAAACCACCCGCAAAAAAGGGAATTTGGCTGCGGCAGCTGTCAAAATGTTGCATTAAAAAAAGAGAAACAAATCTTTGCAGAAAAATAATAACAAAATTGATTGTTGATGAAAATTATGATGATGACAACAAAATAATATTTTATTTCAGGTTTTTTTTTCGATTCAGTACCATTGAAAAGAAGTGCGCTTCCGATTTTATGATCAAATGTTGAAAAAAAAATAAGGTTGAACACCACGCGCCGGCTATATAACGTAGTTCAGGGAAATAAATCGAAAATATTGATTACAACAACATCTAGGATGTCCACTAAATCGATTAGTATTTTTGCCCAAACTATTAATTAATAAAATTATTTATCGGAAAAAGTATGATAAGCGGTGAAAATTTCGTTAAATCATGCATTTCAGTGATATATTTCACTGACTGCGAAATGCTTTTCCGTTTTCAATATGGCCATCATGGAATTTGATCAGAAAAATTTTGCTTTTATAAAACACCGTCATAAACTCTTCGCAATACAAACATTCTTATGGGGGTAATTCATTTGACCACATTATGACCAAAAATTGTAGCTTTATTCGAGCGTTGAAAATTGGAATTATTACGCTCTTCATCACTACCATAGATCTGTTCATATGGTCAATAGGCATTTGACGTTTGAAGCATTTTTCAGCAGATTTATGGTAGGTTTATTGATAGCAATAAGACCGCCAATAAAACTGAGCAATCAGCTTGGTGATTGCTGTCATAAGTCCGCAATAAGAATTAGATAAATCCAAGAAGCATGGAAATTGTTACTTGGGACCGGCTGTTCAGTGGAAGTCCGGATGCACTATAGGATTTCGGGCGGTCATTAATCGAAAATGTCATGTCTTCCGAATTATTTTAAAATATTTTCTCTCCATTGTCAATACTCTAATTAAGAGAAATTCTGAATTTGAAGTCTCTAGGTGCACTAGTTCCAAAGATATAAGGTGGCAAAGTCAGAAATGGGTAAAAAAGTTAGCAAATTTTCTGAAAAAATATTTTATTTTCAACTATTTATTGAAATATTTTTAAATGTTTTTTCTTCAATGTTAATACATCATTACAAAGGTTATTGTATAAGCTTTTAAATGGTGTGCAAAAACTAATGGTTACACTGTGAAAAAAATTGAAAAAATGCGGAAGCAATATTTTTTCCAAAAGCGACGATATTTTCAACTTTGATAGTGAAGAACTTTTTTTTCCTAAGGAATCCCCAGGTTCTTTTATGATACACATCAAGGACAAAGCTTCGACTAAAATGTCCCGAAAGAATTTCTTGCCAGTATTTGCAATTAACAGAGTTAAGTCACTCTGATTTTTTTTCATTTGTTTTTACCGTGTTTTGCCTCTCTCGTACTCCAAGGTTAATGCTCATTCCAAAAACGAATGTTTGATAGAAGGCCCGGAGACCCCTAGTGGTATATATCAACTAACTCAGCGCGAAGAATTGAGGTGATGTCTGTATGTGTGTGCATGCGCGTCTGTATGTATATGTGCGCAAAAGAACGCAATCGCCATTTAGACACTTATTTGTGTCCGATTTTCTCGCAACAAGTTTCATTCGACGGAAATCTAGTCCCATCGTTTCCTATTGAAAATGGGTCAGACTGAACTATGCGCTCAAAGGGTATGGTCAAAATACATTTATTGGTAATAACTTCGACTTTATTTATAACCATTTGAGCTCATTTAATTAACTTTTCAAAGGAGTAAATGAATAAAACCCCCAATGCAATGCAGCACAACGGTAACGGAAGGATTTAACAGTTCGCTCATATATTTCCTGTCAAATTTTACCGTTTCCGTCGCCATTCCGCTGAAATGCGTTTGGGGCTTGAGTGGTTTGAGTCATTCTCTAAACCTAATTTTCTGAGCTATTCATTAGCTACTGATGGAGAACTAAATATGAGATTTCATAATATGTAAATATTTATAAATCTCCTGGAATCAATAATTCCCGACATGTTTATTGCAAAAGTAAAGACGAACAATATCTTAGTTAGAACGGAGCGTATGAAATTCCTGCTAGTGTTCATGAATGTCTGGCTAATGGTAGGGAAATATTTATTCACTCATCTACACTTTGAGGTTCACTGGCTGAACAACCAGCGGAAAGTCAATATAAACAGTTGAAGAAATTTAGAACTCATAATGCAAGAAAATGATCAAGAGAGGCAAATGTTGACATTTTCCTTCGTGCCTTACATGAATCAGATCCATTTTAAGCTCGATTTGGATAACGAGGAGACGTTGGAAAAATTTTTCACTTAGTTATTCTTATGCCATGCGTAATTTTGTAATATTTGAAGATTTTCAAAAGTTCTTTATCTTCTAATACTTTAGATGAATTTATCTCATCTTCCATCGTTGATGGAATTGAAGAAAATATCATTGAAGACTTAAACCTTGACACAGAAAAAGAATGATGCTGTATATAACTTGTAGAAATCATGAAAACAAATCAAAAGTAATTCAAATAGTGTTGTTATTTAAATTAAAAGAATTTTGCTTTTCGGAAGAATGGAGCATTCTTACATTCCACAATGAATGTCCACATTTTTGAGAATATATTAATCTCATTTTTGAATAACTTGTACACGTAAAAATGTCATGGGATTGCGATTTCTAATTTGCTAATACCCTTTTTCAAAAGTTATTTTCAATTCTGATTATTTGATTAACATTTAATGCTTTATGATCCTTCAGATCCTAGTACTTTGTCAAACAAATTGTTCTAAATACAAATTGTGAGGCATGAGAGTGAGAACAAAAAATATCACGGAATGTCATGAAATTAATGTCATTTAACATGATCGCCGCCATAATGTCCATAAATTGCTGAACTTAGTTTTGTACAGCCCCTTCCTTCTCCTTAAGAAAACGCACGAAATTTCAACTTCCCAAATAGGTTTGCTTTGTCACGTTAATCGAACCTATGAAAAAATAATTACGTAATTCATAGACGATCCCCAAAGGGGGGGGGGGTGGAAATTGTATATTCATGCTATTTCGACCATACACAGCTAAAACTAAGTGGAAAATCACTTTAAAAGTCCAATTTTATTTTTGACCGCTCGCTTGTATGGGGATCCCCCATAGTGGGATGTCCTAAGATGGCCGTAGAACAAGAACTGCATTGGATTTGATGCGCTGCTCTCCGGATAAATTGAACTGGCTTGAGGCAATCTATATACATAATCTTCTTCTTCTTCTTCTTCTATATACACAAAAAAGAATTTCTGTCTGTCTGAACCTTATAGACTCGGAAACTACTGAACTGATCGGCGTGAAAATTTGTATGCAGAGGTTTTTGGGGCCGAGAAAGATTCTTAAGATGGTTTGAGGCAACTCCCTCCTTTGGAAAGGGGGGCTCCCATACAAATAAAACTAAAATTTCTGCATATCTCGAGAACTAATCAGAGAATAAACCAATTTGAGGCGAAAAGAAATTCGTCGGGTCTGCTAGTACTAAATAATATTAGCAATTATTCTACCAAAAAGGGTGTATTGAACTCGTCATCGACGGAAAAAGCCTTACGTTGCAGTTGATACGATGTTTTGGGCCATGTGACTTAAAATAAACTGTTATTACAGGCCATTTATATCTCAAAAACTCAAAAAAGCCACCGAAATATAGGTTTGCATTATTTCCGTTGGCTGGTGTTGAAAGAAAACCGGTTAGACCAACTGAAAAATTGCTTTGAACGCTGCGTCGCAGCAAGCGTGAAATAATAAAAATGACTGTTGTACGTGCGTTCCTTCCGTTTCGAATGATGTGCCCTTGAAAACGCGAGTGGATTTAGTTATGGATTCCGGGAGGCTTGGGCATTTTTCGTGTTTCAAAATAGTCAAACTTTGACCGCTTTGGTCAAACACTTAACAAAGTCCGATTGAGCTGAAATTTTGCAAAGGGACTTTTTTCGAGGAGATGAAACTTTTGAGCACTACCCGTTTTTGAAATTCGAAAAGTCGATTTTCATTGGCACCCTATTGTACCTACATGCTTCGGAGTTTCTTTAATTCAAGACCAATAACGATGCCGGTCACGTCCTCACAGTCAATTAGGATAAGGGGAGCAAAATTTGTTCGACACTCATTGCTACAAAAGACCGAGGAATCCTCTGCATCTCTATGAGCGCACTGGAAAGGAATAGTATGTTGTTTGGGAAGGAAATATATTGGAAACCGCCTTGGTAAGCGACTGATTATTTCATTTGAACGACACCATACTTAAGATGATACAAAAACGGAAAAGCAACGCGTGCCTAACGTATTTTCCCGAAGGAAGACTGATTCGATATCTTAACTACTTCGCGACGACTAAAACACGCACTGCACAACGCTTGCTCGATGGCTACTGCAAACCATTGAAGATCGCGCTTGTTTCGACCGGAGCAAAGCGCAATACATGCACATAAGCCACCGAACACCAGATAGATAATTTATCATATTCGCATCGATTGAAACACGCACTTACTTGTTCGATGGCAAATTAGACAACACGGGGCCACAAGACAACCCCCCCCCCCCCCTTAACCGCATGCGGGATGAGGTGTCGTCGATAATAACCGGCATAAAATCGTCGGCATAGATATGAAAATTGAAGTTTTGGCAAGAAGCGAACGAAGTACACCGTTCATGGTGACAAGGAATATTGTCACCGCTAGCACGGAACCCTGAGGTAATCTCCTCTGAGGACTTTCCTCGAGCATTGATTCCTGATAAGAGCTCGAAAGGAAAGCCATGTGAACAAATCCCGGACAAAAGCAAGAATATTGCCGGAAAATTCCCACTCACTCAACTGCTGGAGGACGAAGGGGTCGAAATCTTGTTGACGGCCTTGGAGATATCCAGAGATACCAGGTCAACTAGTATGTGCTCGTACCGTATCCTGAGCTGAACGCGCACTATAAGAATGCCTTGTGCTTTAAATTTGTCCCGTAGCCACCAGTTCACCAACTTTTTGACGACCTTGGACACACAATAGGTTAGCGAAATGGGCCAATACTCGGTGATGTCCCAGTTGTAATTAGGAATGGGATGATTAAACTTTTTCACCACTCATCCGGGATGGTTTGGTAAGACCATATTTGATTGATCAACACTAGGAACAATTGTACTGCGTTTGGCATAACGGCCGTTTCGGTAATAAGATCTGTCGAACCATTCAGCTGCGATGTTTCTACCAAATGGGCATTACATGATAATTGAACGCATGATTGTACGACGCGGAAAAAGTAGAATAAAAGTAGAATCAAATCCTCTATTGCCTTCTGGCCTGCAAATGCATTCTTTGAAAAAAGGAATCATATTGTCGCTTGTCTTAAACCGATAAAATGTCTGAATTGAAAGAAGGAACCGTATCGTTTTTTGCCTTCTGCCTGGCTAATGCATTCTAGGAAAGAAGGAATCATATCCTCGCTTGCTTCAAACCGAAAAAAAGGCATTACCTGGTTGGGTGTTGGCACGATGTCCCCAGGATGGTGCTTGATCGACGAGAGATACATGTGCGGTCAAATTTAGGTATTTCCTGGACCCAGAGATAGGGTCGGAAGAAAGAGCTGGATGAAGATGTTGGAAGTTGTAGACCTTACAACCCAGGTTGGAGTGCCTGGAAGGTCTGGGAAGACCGAGTTGCGTTAGTTAAGGCTAAGCCATCCGGAATTCAAATCTAAATCTAGTCGCGTGAAATGATAAAAATAACATTTGTGCTTTGCTTCCGTATTAAGTGGTGTGCCATTGAAAACGTGTTTTGGATTCGGGGAAGCATGTCCTTAACCTTTTTGTCTATGCACTGGGGTCAATATGACCCCAGACCACTTTGAGTGGCTGCCATTTCTTTAGTTTTCAACCGATTCTCCTTATTTTTGGTAGTTTAGTAAAACTCGCCGAGATCTGTCTCCTACGTTCAAATTCGCTTGAAAAATCTTGAAAATATGCGTTACAGTGTACTTTTTTCAAAAAACTTACGTTGTCTGTGCTCTGGGGTCAAATTGACCCCAAATTGAAATTGTTATAACTTTTTTAATGTTTAGCCAATTTTGGATTTTTGGGGCTATTTCGAAAGATAATTTAATCATCTTTCAGGTCGTTAGATTGACTATAGGTGGGCGGGTACATCGCGGGGAGGTGTTTTCGTAAAAAAGGGGAAAAAACAGTGATTTTTTATGCTTATTTAACTTATATCTGAAAACCATTCTACCCATGAACTGCACCTTTTCAAAAAGGTTATGCAGGAAGGCGTGTGCTTTGACATGAGGCATTGATAAGTTTAGAGCTTGGTCGCTAGGTGGCGGTATAATTGAATTTATTATTTTAGACTACTCAAGTAATTCCGATAAGGTACCCCGGGGCAAGTGGGACCTAAAAAAACGCAAGTTCAGCAAAATCGCTAAAGCATACTTAGAAAACAGGATATTTCAGGACATTAATCACGGATACATCAATATATGCTTCCGTTGTTGAAGTGTAGACTTGTTGTAAGCCATTTATTCAGTTACAAAAATATTGGTAGTGACATAAATAAATTTACCTGTGGGACCCACTTACCCCTTCAAACGGGGCAAGTGGGACCTATTCTGCTCTATACTGTCAAACGAAACTATTTGAAAAATGTAGATATAATGCTCATGTAATTTCTGAGTTGTAGTATTTCGGATCATGGATGGAGGTTCATTGCTTTTCAGACTTTTGTTTTTGGCAAAAGAAAGGGATTACAATGTTAGCAGATATAAAATCAAGGCAACAGCCGGTTTACCGTTTAATTGTCTGTTGTCTGGCTTTACATTAGCTTACTTTCTTACCAAATGTGTTAGATGGAAGAGATAAGCAAATCTTTGTTCACTTTTCGAATGTATGTTTCTCTGTTTAACACAAATTATTACATACATTAGAACCTTAAAAGGAACGTTTATTCAGGTGGTGTTGTAAATTTGTAATAGAACGAAATGGCCAATTTATGTCTTAAGCACCTAATTTATCTTAAAATCTGTTAATCTGATGCGAAGTTTAAAAATAACAAAACACAAAACAAAACCTGTTGATCTATTGTAGAATAAGTAGATTGTTTGCACTGTAAACGGAAAATTTTGTATGGCTATTACCATTGCTCTTTTCCATGAGGGAGATAATTTTCAGAAAGTATAATACACATTTGGTACATCAACTGTACACTACTTCTTAACAACTAAACCAACGATATCAACTGCATTTGATTTAGATCCATATGATATATGAGTGTCGAAGTTATTTTTCACTAGACAACAATCTAAAAACAGGTAAAATTTCTCTATCAAAAATGTTGTTCAAATATGTCCCACTTGCCCCATGTATGTTAAAAATCAAGGGAAAGTGAAAATTGCAGATTTTGGCTTCAATCAAAACTTTTAAATCGTTTTTGATGTCACACAATTATTTAATTGCTCAAAATATTCACTTTCCACATCAATGATGAATTCAGGAACAACTATTTTGTTGGAAATCAATTGAATGTCATGATTAAACAATAAGATTAGTATGGTGCCGCAAATGGTTTTGATTCCAAAATGTTTTGTGTCAGGCGAATTCGTTGATAATTCTGCTTCATCTTTCTAGAACATTGTTACCATTAAAAATGTTCACCGATTAATCGGCAGCCATAGTACCCACTTACCCCGTATTTTCACTTGCCCCGGTGTACCTTATGTGAAACTTTCCTCATTGTAAATATTCTTATCGCACAAATTTTGAAATTTGTAAAGATTACGTCTTTAACAAAGTTCGTCTGGTGGGAATAGACTGTCATATGACGGAAGAAATAATTAGGAAATTGACAGATAGGCGGCGCTAGTGTACTTGCAATATTCTTGCATGTTTGAAATACTGCTTTAGCTTGAGATCCCTCATACCTACACCCAAGTTGTATTCGGCAACATTCTTCAAGATGTCTAGGACTACATAGTGGTGCTCAATATAATGAGCACTTCTTTCAAGATGCGGCGCTAGTGAGCTGTTATATTTGAGTATATTGTTCCATGTGAGATCTGATGTATTTTGGTTTGTAACATTTTTGGCAAATATGAATGTTGTGGTAGAGTTCATCAAAAGTTTTCTTTGTATTCAACGTACTCCAGCGATGCAAATAATAGAAAGTGTTCACAGAATATGTTTTAGGTCATCCAAGAAAACCCTGGAATTAAGGCCTTTGGGTATACATGCATAACCAAAGATCAGCCAATTTGCCGCCTATTTGTAAAATTCCCAATTATTACTTCCGTTACATTCCGTCCGTCTTACGTCCATTCATACTAGACGACCTTTGATCAAGACGCCATTTTAACAAATTTTAAATTTGTGCAATAAGGATATTTACACTGAGGAAAATTCTATTTATCGGAATATCTTGAGTTGTCTAAAATAATAAATTCAAATATACCACCACCTGGCGGCCAAGTTCCGAACTTATCAACACCTCATGCCAAAGCACACGCCTTCCTGCATAACCTTTTTAAAAAAGGTGCAGTTCAAAATGGGTAAAATTTTCGGATATAAGTAAAATAATCGAAAAATCACTGATTTTGTACCATTGTTCACTAAAACCCGTCCCCGCGATGTATCCGCCCACCAATAGTCAATCTTCGGTAACGACCTGAAAGATGATTAAATTATCTTTCAAAACAGACCCAAAAACCCAAAATCGGCCTAACAATAAAAAAGTTATAGCAATTTAAATTTGGGGTCAATTTGACCCCAGAGCACAGACAACGTAAGTTTTTTTTGAGCACAGACAGGAAATTAAGTTAACTTAACAATTTTGCGATAATGAGGTTTACTTAATTACAAACATAAAGTTTGTGTATAATTGTGACAGAAGTCGAGAACTGTTGAACAAATTGATTGACAAATTGAAGCGGGACTCTCTCCTGTATGTATGACACTACAGATAGATTTCTCTACGACAGAGACACAACATTATACACTTCTACTGAGGGTGCATGGTGACTTTTTGTGGCAGTCCATTGGTCTTCTACGATGAATATCTGGGACACCTTACAGAATATCTGGGACACGAGTGTTTAATTCTTCAACGGAGTATATTTCACAGTGGCACCTTCCAGTCATCGTGTGTTGAATCGTCGTCCAAAACACAACGGAACATTCACACAACACCCAGTGGACCAGTGGAGAATTTTCCGCTTCACGAAAAGTTTTTTATTTCAGGCGTGAATCGAACCCACACTCGAGCACCTGACTTCTTCTGCTTCTTCTTCTTCTTCTTATTGGCATTACATCCCCACACTGGGACAGAGCCGCCTCACAGCTTAGTGTTCATTAAGCACTTCCGCAGTTATTAACTGCGAGGTTTCTAAGCCAGGTTACCATTTTTGCATTCGTATATCATGAGGCTAACACGATGATACTTTTATGCCCAGGGAAGTCGAGACAATTTCCAATCCGAAAATTTCCTAGACCGGCACCGGGAATCGAACCCAGCCACCCCCAGCATGGTCTTGCTTTGTAGCCGCGCGTCTTACCGCACGGCTAAGGAGGGCCCGCACCCTCTAAAAGTTTTAAGCACCTGACTAAAAGTTTTAATTCAATGTGTGATATAAACATCATTTGAGGTCACTCCTGACAGAATCCAAATTTCAACGTGCTCGCGTTTTCGGGGGCACACCGCTCGATACGGAAGCAACGCACAACTGTCATTTTTATTTTTTCAAGCATGCTGCGACGCAGCAAAGCTGAATCAACAAAAATGACAGTTGTCCGCCGCCTCCGTATCGAGTGGTGTGTCCCCGAAAACGCGAGCACTTTGAAACTTGGATTCTGTCAGGAGTGACCTTAAAGTGCGTGCTTTTTCCATTTTGTACATTGCATGCCAGATATTCGTTATAAAGGTAAATACGATCCATCCTAAATAGATTACCACGCGATTAAACTAGTTTTACAATTTACAGAGCTTGTTAATAAGGACTAAACTGCCGTTATACGCATAACTGTCCCATGTATATAGGAAATCCCAGCAAACATGGGACAAATATGCGTACGATGGCAGTAAGAAGTCTCCGACTTCTAGCTGAAAATAAAAAATCGGAGTTTAAACTTTCGCTTAGTGATTATATTATTACTATAGCATTAAAATTTGGCATTGGTCTATGGTCTATTCTAAACAAAAACGAAAACCTAAGGAAAAAATACAAATACACGGTAGCACAAAAAATAAAACAGAAAATATGTGATGCTATTTCTGATTAGAAAAAAAAACTAAACGTAGATTTTTACCTTTGATTACCAGTATCAATCAACTAGCGGATAGAAGTTTACCAACACTACTAATAAATCAACATAAAATTTACAATAATTGGGAAAACAATATATATAAGGGAAAAATTATATATAATCTGATATTGAATAATAGTACAAAATTACTCAGGCAGTGCGCATTCGTTACTGTCATGTGATTCAAATTGAAAAAATGTTCCAGATCAGTGATGGCGACTCGTCCGATTGAGGTGAATTTATAATCAATCTCGTGATTAGCTTCGAATTCGTCAGTCATCCACACGTTTTCCACTTTCAAAAGTCAAATTTCAACACAATGTTGAAATTTATGTCGATTGCTTATCACAAGTAATCAAATGATACGTGCCCTAAAAAAAATAATGGAAAAAGGCTTGTGATTGTTGTATATTCACCTTAAGTACGTCATGCTTAAATTCAGGAGATTGTAACGCCTGTCATCCGCGGTGCAATCTCGAGCAAAGGCTGATATCATAAATAGAGCAAACTGAAACCATATTTTGATATAGACAGCAAATTGAAATCAGAATTTGTTTTCAAATTCTAATTTTCGTGATTGATTGTATTCTTTAATTTCATCCTAACTGCTTATTTGGTTATCATAAAAGTAAATCAACATCAAAATTAGTTTTCAATTTGCTTTCATTGACAGCATGAATAGTTTTCTATTTGTTCTGCTATAGACTTTGATCTTTTAACCGTTAAGACTACCAAAAGGATATCAACCAGAGTTATCAAAGATAGGCGATTTCACAACAACGAAATTAGTTATCGATTTGCTCTCAAGCTTTACTCGGGATGGCACTCTACCCCACATCGTTTTTGGTAGTTCGGTTTTTTGTATCCATTTTCTGGGTGGTATATCCTAAAATTCTTGAACCGATGTTATAAAAATTTTGGTAAAAGTATAAATTAGTAGAAATAATATTTTTGTGTTTAAGGGCCGATTTCTTCACCTCCGTTTAGTGCTTAAACCAGGTTTAAGCGTATGGGTAAGCACCGCTTAAGAGTTAAGCGGAGGTGAAGAAATTGGCCCTAAGACATTTTAAGGTAAATTCTGGGCTTTGCAACATTTCAGAACGAATGAACCACCAGCCTAAAAGGCCCATGGCATGCATATATTAACTGTCACAGGTTGAGTCAAGTGCCCTGCGGTGTTTTGCTAGTGCGTTTGAATCATATATCATTATGTACGCCAAACAAGACCGAAAATGTCGAGGAAGCATTTTTCATATATTTTTATAATTCAAATCAAACGATGTTCCTTTCGATTTTTGAATCGAAAAAAAAACTGACGCGTTCAGGATGATTAACTTCATCGTTCCCTGAAAGAAAATCGAATATCGATTCTTCATTTTAGGACCCAATTAGCAATCTCTTCAGTTTCAGTCCCCTACCAAAATTGATGATTTTCAACCTCCTTTCCCCCTTCGTCACGTGTTTTGGCTCGTCGTGGCTATAGCACCAGTTGTCGCACTAGTGGATTATACACCAAGTGGCATATCAAATTACCACAAAACGTTTTCTAATCAGTGACCAATGTTCATATGACACGATAACACCTTAATCACCTCCAAATCAGACAAACCATAATTGTAAAAAATGATTTTGCTTAATTTTTGTCGTCCTTTGTACCAGTTATCGCACTAGTGGTCCCATCATGGTCAATCCTATAAGAAAACAATGAGATTTGCCTTAATAGGAATCAAAATCGAGAATAGTGCCACAACTGGTACATGGGTTCCTATTATGAATTAAGCAATTTTGGGTCACACTTGTTCTAAGGAACAGGAAGGGAAACCTTTCGCATGACATATCAACACCATCGATATGTCTTTTATTCATATTTAAAAAAAATAGTTGTTCTTAACTATGGCGACGATTGGTACACCCACCTTAATTGTATTCAACTTTTGTTTTCGCTGCCATTCTAGCAACCTCTTCTTTCTCGTACTCTATGGAAGAGTTTTTGATGAGTTGTATTAAATAGTTCGAAGTGATGATCAGCATAGCAATAATACTACCACCATACGGTGATTAAGAAAGTATACTCGAGTTAACCTTGAAGTTATCCAAATTTCCGTAGTTGGTTAAAAATCGACCCAGAAAGTAACGCATTCATATTAAATCCATCTTCTCAATAGATGTCCTTTTATATATCTTACTGGTCACTGACTGATATAGTACCTAACTAATCTTGTCTCTCGGGGGGAATAAAATGCAGAAGTTACCTTTTCCAATTTCATAAGTGTTTGCAACTTCGGACTTCTACAATACCAAGAATTAGCTTAGTCCCTGTTCATTCTAGTCATAACGATACCGCAGAATTATATCCCCAAATAATAAAACCTATGATGAAAACAGAAATATGCTACAGTCTTTTATTTTTAATCCGAATGATTAAACCCGTTAAACACATATAATCTACTGTTTGAAATCGTGTATCACTACAGGATCGTTTGCTCCCGAGTCATTTAGATCTTATGAGGAATCACATTGTAGCGATGTAGGTATGAATCGGAACGACATGCGATGTTTTTTATGCAACCGTCAATAGTACGTAACACAAGAGTACATCAATTATTCGTCAAGACTTGACTTAGTCAAGTTGTTTATGCAGTGCAATGTCACTCTAACTCAATCAATGATGATAAGAAAATTATTTTGAGCTTTTTAGTGGAATGTCTTCACTTGTCATAAGACGAGTTAATACAATCCCATTGAATTCCACCACTTAATTGTATCTTATCGAGTCAAGTACGAGACACTGAAGACGGCCTTACTGTTGAGATCGAAATACGTATCTGTCAAGATACAATTAAGTGGTGGAATTCAATAGGATTGTGTTAACTCGTCTTATGACAAGTCAATCAATGATTGCAATTGCACCTCAGTTACTGAACCGAAAGCTATCACTCTTTGCCTTTCAAATAATTTTAAAAGTTTTTTATTTCATTCTGTTATCAATGCGTTTATAAAAAGTTTCCCTAGTATAAAAAGTCTGAAACAGATCTTTTTAGTTGAAAACCTTCGATTATTTATCACGCCCGTCGGGAATTTGGTCCGCGGATTTTTTCCCCATGTATTTTTGCATATGCGATATGTTTGGGATTTGGGCTCGGAAAATCAAAATCCCGGCCCCATTTAAAATTCACGGGGATAAAAATTCGGCGGAAAATTTTCCCGAGGTGTAAAGGCTACCTTACATCTCAGGAGAAAATTCGCGGTCCGAATTCCCGAGGTGTGAGGCTACATTTAAAATGAGATTCGCAGAATATTTTGATTCTTATTTTCATTTAGATTTGACAACATACACCATCATTTTTTAAGTAGGCATAAATATATAGGGTGGAGCTATTGGCAGAATAATATTGTGGATTTAGTCGAAGGATGGATTCCAACGAATTTTGGCTTGGTGTTGTTTCAAATTACCGTTCCAAGCTAGGGAGGATGTCTATGTGCTTGGATGATGTAGATACTATTTTAGTATTCTGATTCTTGGTTGGAATGGAGCTGTATTATTGTAAATTTATAATACTTTGATCGATGCAGTCGCTATCTCACGCTTCCACGGGTCGTCCGATGACAAAAGACCGCCAGCGAAGGGTTGTGTACTTAGCTGGTAGTGCAGCCTGGGCACTGTTGTCCTTCTGACATCAACTAGAGTGAGAAGGTACGCCTCGAGCGTCTGTTCACCAGGAGGTGCGGCTCAAACAGCGTTTGCCTGGTACCCAGCGGCTGATCAACGAAATGCTGTATCGCGTCAGCTATACCTAAGGTGGCAGCCGCACCAGCGCGATGTAGGTAACGCGACCCCGGTAAGGTAGCTTACTGAAGCCTCTCATATACCACGAAAAATGGAGATAGAAGAAAAAGAGAACGTTATTTTTGGCAACCGACCCGGCAACGAAATAAGGACTATGATTGGAAACTCGGTACCTGGAATGTCAGGACCCTAAATGAACCTGGACGAGTGAGCCTTCTGGCTCGCAAACTGCAGAAGGTTGGAGTGAACGTGGCTGCTATTCAAGAAGTCCGGTGGCCTAGATCCGGAAAACGTGAATTCCGAGCCGTGGACCCCACGACCAACACTGCATTCAAGTATAACATCTATCACAGCGGCGGCGGAAAAGCAGAGCATGGAGTTGGTTTCGTAGTGATGGGCAAGCAGATGAAGCGAGTGATGCGGTGGAAACCCATTAGTGAACGAATCTGTGGGCTGAGGATACGGGGCAAATTCTTCAATTACAGCCTAATCAACGTTTACGCACCGACAAACGATAAATCCGACGACGTGAAGGACACGTTTTATGAATGTCTTGATAAAGCCTATGGAGAATGCCCAAAGCATGACTTGAAAATTGTGATCGTAGACGCTAACGCTCAGGTCGGTATAGAGGACTTTTTCCGTCCCATAATCGGTAGGGAGAGCCTTCACTCCGCTACGGCCTACGGCTAGTAAATTTTGCTGCTGCCAGAGGGATGGCCATCAGTAGCACCTACTTTGCACGAAAGAACATCCGAAAGCACACCTGGAGACACCCAAATGGTGAAACTTGCAACCAGATAGACCATGTTCTGGTGGATGGGCGTCATTTCTCGGATGTTATCGATGTGCGGACATTCAGAGGTCCGAACATTGACTCTGATCACTACCTCGTTGTCAGTAAAATTCGATCACGGTTGTCAACTGTATCGAACGAAAGATCACAGCGAACGACGCGTTACAATATCCAGCGATTGTCGGCGGAAGGAGTATCGGCTGAGTACCGCCAGAAGCTCGACGAACGGATAAGTGCAATCAACGTAAGCGACAACATCAACGATCTATGGGAGTCGATCCATGGAGCGGTGAGCACAACAGCACGAGAAGTGGTAGGCACTGCACAGAGGCGACCCAGGACGGGTTGGTTCGATGTGGAGTGTCAGAGAATGACAGACGAAAAGAACGTTGCCAGAAGCCGGATGTTGGTGTCGGGTACCCGATCGAATAGAGATCGGTACAAGGAAGCAAGAGCAGCCGAAAAACGAACCCACCGCAGGAAGAAAAAAGAGTACGAAGAACAAATTATTAGTGAGGCGCAGGTAAAAATGGAGCAGAACGATGTCGATGAAGCATGTCAATGGCGTGCGGAGAAAGACAGCGCCATCTCCCGTCATGTGCAACGACCAACAAGGGAATTTGCTGACAGATAAAACTGAAGTGGCTGCCAGGTGGAAGCAACACTTCGGGACTTTGTTGAATGGAGGAAGTGACGGTGTATCGGTGAACAGAATAAATATTAGCGACGATGGACAAGCTGTGGAGTCACCTACACTAGATGAGGTTGAAAAAGCTGTTAAAGAGCTGAAAAACAATAAGGCTGCGGGGAAGGACCAGCTCCCGGCTGAACTTCTCAAACATGGCAATGAGCAGCTTTATGAAGTTCTGCACCATATTATGTCGAAAATATGGGAAGACGAGGAAATGCCTGCTAACTGGTTGGACGGCCTCATTTGCCCTCTCTTTAAGAAAGGGCACAGACTGGAGTGCGCCAATTACCGAGGAATAACCCTCCTTAATTCGGCGTACAAAATTATGTCCCGTATTCTGTTCAATAGATTGAGACTGCTTGAAGAGTCCTTCGTCGGCGAATACCAAGCAGGTTTTCGTGAGGGCCGATCAACGACGGATCAAATGTTTACTTATGATAAGAAAATTATTTTGAGCTTTTTAGTGGAATGTTTTCACCTGTCATAAGACGAGTTTGAACAATCCCATTGAATTCCACCACTTAATGGGATTGTTCAAACTCGTCTTATGACAGGGGCAAATGTTTACCATGAGACAAATCCTTGATAAATTCCGGGAGTACAACTTGCAGACACATCATCTGTTTATTGATTTCAAGGCGGCGTACGATTCAGTGAAACGGAATGAATTATGGCAAATTATGCTTGAACATGGTTTTCCGGCGAAACTAATACGGTTGATTCGTATAACGTTGGACGGATCGAAATCAAGTGTAAGGGTTGGGGATGAAATATCGACGTCATTTGTTACCTTAGGTGGATTAAAGCAGGGTGATGCACTCTCGAATCTACTGTTCAATATAGCGCTCGAGGGAGCGATTAAGAGAGCTGGTGTGCAAAGAAGTGGTACCATCAGAGGCGACTCGTCCATACGTTCTACCTGTTCATGGAACAGGTAACCATTTTTAGGTCAGAAGTAGGAGATTAATGTCCTGGCAGTTAATTATTAGGGCAAATAATTTACTCAGTAAATTTTTTAAACAAAGTTTCACCTAATATTTCCAATGATTTTAACATCTAAACATCTAAAGAAACAAAATATTTCGTAGGCAGATCAAGTTAACGCCACATGCTTGGCGTATACAGTCAAATTGCAGCTAAATATGTGTTTCCCCGACATACCACACCCCATCGCATATAAAGTCGTACGATCCATAATGAAGAACCAACAGCAGCGCTGCCAGAAGTCAAATTTAAAGTTTTGCGCCATGACAAATGATTTGAAATAATTTCCTCCTTGGTATGCTCACTCGTTCTCCGCGCGCAGAGAACCAGTGTGAGCGTTGCCAGCTTTCTCCGTTTCTTCATATCATCCTCTTTCGCATGCGAATCAAGCACGTTTAAATGCAAGTTCTGCTATGCGCGCAGCAGGAGTCAAACCCGTTCGACGCGCTGCGAGAACAATCAACGACGCAACGCACCGGGCTGTGTCGGGCTGTGCTTTGCCAAAAGGCACACCGCGCACGCTTTCGTTCATACTTCGATGATTGGAAACAATTTGTTTTTCTTTTTTCTCCTGATGAATATGCAATGCATCAAGAACAATATTAAATTAATGTTTGCGTTTTCAAAAGAGACATTAAATAATGCTTTTTCACGAATACTCAAAATCAATCAACATAGAGAAAAAGGTATAGTTTTCACTAAATTTGAAGAATTAAATAACTGGAACACATTTCAGCTTCTAAATGTGACTCATTGGTCGTCAGAATCTGGGGTCGCAACAAACAGTAATTTTATAATCATATACTAATTATATACTACAATTATTGTACTAATAATGGTTAATAACATTTCTTTCAAAGCAACAAAATATGTGAGAATTTAAATATTAGCGGCGATGGGACCCGTGTACCCCGAATGGTGGAATGAGCCGATTTGAAAGATCTCTATTCTGAACAATATCCAGTTATTGCCAACTGTTACCAGGTTGTATTTTAGACGATTTGCAAGAGTTTAAAATGTTGAGTGCATCTAAATTTAAAACATTTTTGTAACAAAAGAGAATAATAAGCTATTTATTGTTTTGTAAATCCTTTCCATTTAAATTGTTTTTTTTCTAATATTTGGTTAGGTTGTACAAGAAAAGCTTTTAATATTAGATTAAAGGCACAACTTTCATTCGAAACCACTCAGCTTGATCAATATTTTTTATCAGCATGGTAGAACAGGTGTAGCAAAAGTCCACGAGACGCCCCTGGGTACCATTATCACAAAATCGCATATGCTCCTGGGATTTGCAAACGATATCGATATTATCGGAATTGATCGCCTTTTAAGAGGGAGACAGCGAAGATTGGACTCACGATCAATACCAGCAAAACGAAGTACATGGTCGCTGGCAATCAACGTGGGTTCATTAGTGGTGGTGGTAGCGAAATGGTGCTGGATGGTGAAAAATTTTAAGTGGTAGAAGAATTTGTGTATCTTGGAACATTAGTGACGTGCGATAATGATGTTACCCGCGAGATGAAAAGGCGTATTGCAGCTGCAAATAGGGCTTATTACGGACTTCGTAACCAGCTTAAGTCCCGTAGTCTGCAAACGAAAACAAAGCTCGCGCTGTATACTACTCTGATTCTTCCGGTGGCTTTATACGGCCATGAGACATGGACGTTAAAGGAGGCTGATCGGAGAGCTCTCGGAGTGTTTGAGCGTAAGGTGCTGCGGACAATACTCGGCGGTAAACAGGAGAACGGTATCTGGCGGCGTCGCATGAATCACGAATTGTACCAGGTGTAGAAAGGGCTGGATATTATTAAGCTTATACAACACGGCAGACTACGGTGGGCTGGTCACGTTGTTCGTATGCCTGAAGAACGTCAAGCGAAGATAATATTTAGTAGAGATCCCGGAAGAGGCCGCAGTCTTCGTGGAAGGCCGCGTACACGATGGCTTTTTGCAGTTGAAGAGTATCCGAGGGCGCTCAATGTTCAGGGCGACTGGAAGTGATTGGCCCAGGATCGAGTCCAGTGGAGAAGGATACTCCATTCGGCGTAGGTTCATCGAAGATCTGTAGCCCATCAAGTATCAAGTAAGCTCCAAATATTGTGCCATAAATTCACATACCGGAACGCCTTGAAGTGCTGATTCCTTGGGGAAAGTGGACACTTTTTGATCAATTCTGGTCACGTTCTGGAACGCCTTGAAGTGCTGGTCCCTTGTGGAAAGTGGCCACTTTTCAATTCCACAACCTGACTTATAACGTATCAAACTTCATGATTTTGCAAATCCCTTCTAGTCACATTCCGGAACGTCCTGGAATGGTGGTTCTTTTCTTTTCGATCAATTCTGAAACCTGGCTTGTGACGTGTCGAACTGATTTTGGCGACGTATCAAACTTCATAATTTAGCAAATCAAGTCCATAGGAATGTGTTCTGAGGGTATTTTGACATTTCGGAACGCTCTGGAATGCTGGTCCCCTCAGGTTAGTGCCCAATTTTTGACCAATTCAGAAACTTTGCTTGCGACGTATCTAACAACGTGATTTTGTAAAAATTGCTCCTACATTGATACAACTTTGACAAATGAAGTTGAAAAATGCAGCGTCTGGTCACTTTATACAAAATGTAAAGTCCAAGTAGGGTAACCAAATTGAGTTGGACCCCTGGCAACAATTTCGATGTTGGTTTCAAAAAATAAATTTGTTCTGCATGTTTGACTAGTTTCCTAGTCGAAGAAACCGATATTAATAAGATCAGTTTGCACAAGAAGGTACACCCAACCAGCGGATGGCAGATTTTAATACAGTTCTGCATAAGAACCTTGCAGAAACTGTATAATACAGTATCCCTCCGCTTATCCGGACCTCGCTAATCCGAAGACTCGTTAGTCCGGATCTTGCTAATTCGGAATATTCTGAATTAAAAAGTATCAACACCCATTTGAACACATTATGCTTTCAGTTTTCAAATATGTGCTGTGATTTTGTTTTGGTTCATTTGTATGGATTTGACAGTCAGATTAACGAGAGACACCTCGTTAGTCGGGGCATACATTTGTCGGATCAGCGGGGGTATACTGTAATTGAACCGTTTGTTTGAGAAACTGCATATGTAACATTTTTGACCAAAATGAGATTTTTATATATTCTGAATCCTCTTCCAAAAATACGTATTCTGGCAAAAAATACGAAAACAAAATTTTTGTTCAGGAATGTATGAAATTTTTTTCGTTTCTTTGAGAAACTACATATGTCCACGCACTTTGAAGAGCAATTATGGAGTACTGTTTACAGCTTTTGCACTGGAAGTGCCCCAGGGTGTTGAGTTTTGCCAAAAACTATTGATCTGTATCGAAGAAATCGAAAGATTCGGTGTCAATTTGTTCATTTGTTCAATTTGTTCATTTGTTCAATTTGTTCCTCGATGCCGTGGACGTGGTGAATCAAAAAATTTTCGTGGAGCATTATCGAGGGGTCCATCAATACGATTAAATCGATTACTATTGCGGATAGACCACCCCCCTGAAATGAGATGTAGTTCTTGAAGCCGTCTACCGATTGGGTGGCGCTAGTGTTGCCTTTCCTATTTTAAGCTCCGTTCATACCTCCGCGAGAGAATTGGCAATTGGCGCTTTGATGTTGAATGAAGAAGAAGAAGCAGAAAGATGATAACCAGAAATATTCGCACTGGAAAACATATGAAGAAATCAACCGTCTAAGACGAATTAAGTACTGTCCATTTAATTCCACCAGTTAATTTTCATTATCTTTGCAGATTTCGACCACAACTGTGTGGTCGTCTTCAGTGTCTCGTACTTGACTCGACTTAGTCGAGTCAAGTATCGAGTCGAGTCAAGTACGAGACACTGAAGACGACCACACAGTTGTGGTCGAAATACGTATCTGCAAAGATAACGAAAATTAACTGGTGGAATTAAATGGACAGTACTTAATTCGTCTTAGACGGTTGAATACATTCCACTAGAAGAGCTTTATATATTTTTCTGGATATGAAGAAATGTTTGAAACTCTTCTTTAAAATTCAAGAAGCAATTTAATTAAAAACGGTAAGCAGTACTGGGCTAGACTTGTATTCTACTGCACAATAAACACAATACAGTCCCATCCCGATTTTGGCAACACCCGTTTTTGTCTACCCCCGATTTTGGCAACACCCGTTTTTGGCAACATTTTCTTCCCGATTTTAACAACAACCACGAAATTTTTTTTATCACTTTTTACAGCTTAAACCTTTTTATTAATATGTAATAGGATAAACAAAACCAAAAGTGAATGTCATTAAGGTTTATATGCGTATTATGGGCTCTGTACGAATAGTGGGCACTTCCACTGAAATAATGACCACCACTCGTATCACCGCTCATTGTAAACAATTTCTATTGAAACTTTTCTGCTCTTTTTATTCACGTTTTCCATGTCCTTATTCATACTACCATAATCTAACCAGCCCACCGTAGAATGTTGTATTTTTTGCAGTGGCGTTTCCCTAACCTCAATCTACCTGTGCACTGGACTTAAATTTAAGGAATTTTCGTGCGAAAATGTATAGAATAACTAGATTTTGATTAGTTTAAACGACTCTGATAATTTTATTTTTCATTTGGACTGTAGAAATATCAAAATTTTCATTTTTTGTGTCAGTGCACAGGTAAAAAGTGAGGTTACGCGACGCCACTGATTTTTTGGCATCCTCACTGATTTTGTTGTCGACAAGCTGACTCACACCGTTGTACCTAGTACAACACCTATTAAGCGAAGCCCGCTGTTTACATCACAATGCAATCGATACTGCATTAGTGATCCAGGAGCAAGCAAGCCCCAGTAGGTTTAATTGCTAGTGATTAGCACATTCGATTTTATAAATGCGCTATATAGCTTCAAGTCGTTTTGCTCATTATGCGTCTCTTTTCTGGTATCAGCCGAGAAACTGTAATTTTATCATTTTATCCGTCTTTCTGCTACATTCCCGTATATATAATAAGCAACAATTTTGTTTCAACGAGTCTTATTGTTTAAAATTGACGCAAATTTGTCTAGCGATTAATATGAGAACACTGTTGGCTTTTTCAGTTTCCTGATGGGTCAATTGCATAACGAGCCTTTTGATTCCAGCATGTTTGCCAACAGTTCAACAGTAATTGTAAGAGATTGGTAACATGTGACCGTAAGGCTCTCGAGCAGGCATTGAAAAAATCAGATTATGAGAAAAAATCGGGTTAATCTAAGCAAACTTGATCCACTGCCGCGGGGCAAGTTATGAGCTTAATAAGATCTTTGAAATTGGACGTTCGATGATTCACCGTTTAATGATCTTCAACGCTCACCAATGTAAGTCTATTGAGTGAAGCGAATCACTTGGTAACACAACAATGAGCGTCATTACGGTGCGCTAATAGAAGCAGCCATTCAAGCATTTTAAAAATAAAGACCTCTATGAGTCTGGAACTCTAGCACACTGAATGGGAGGCGTTGATACTTTCTATCGACTATCTTATCACCTTGAAAGAAGATCGAATCAAGCAGAACGCATAATGTGGTTTGATTGTTTCGTTTCATTGTACTAGAGCAAGCGGGGTAATAGGCGAGTAATGCGTCACATGTGGTTTTATTATTATTTATTCAGACTAAGGCCGGAGTGGTCTGTGCGGTACATGACAGTCGTCTCCGTCAACTGCTGTACGTCACCAGTCACGCAGTCTACGAAGGGTCCGTAAATCGTCTTCCACCTGATCGATCCACCTTGATCACGCACGCATTTACCCGGTATATTGTAAAATATTTGGCCTACTTTACATGGTCGCATTTTCCGGTGGAAAAATACTTGGTTTGTCCCTCCTACTGCTACGGTTGGTTTTATGTTGTTCGAATAGTTGTAAATATTCGATCTAGTCTGTATCATTTGTGCTATTTAGTGTATGTTTTATTTGTTGATTCTGTGTCTGGACTGAACAGGAAAGCCTGAAAATAGGCAATAAAATATTTAGTTGTGATTTGTCCCAAGTTTGTTCCAGACACAGACATCGAATCGTTGATGCCAAATGGCATTAATTGATTCGAGGTGCCCAAATAGGATAAGAATGCTTTACGAAGGCTCAGCTATGAATACAGCAAACTAATTGCTGTAGACAAAAAGCGCGATGCGCAATAAAAATATATCTGCGGGATTTGGCTGATGGACCAAAATCTCATATGAAACCTCGGCATTTCCCGTAATGGGCACCACCAAGCCGTCTCTCTCTCAGGGCACCAGGAGAGAACGTGCATTATTTTAATTTGTTATTTGTTACATGTTGATAGTTAATCTTTATGTTGTTATAAAATAATTGTAACGTGGGGCTTGTTACACTGGCGCCCAACGTGGGGCTTGTTACACTAAGTGTAACAAGCCCCACGTTACAATTATTTTATAACAACATAAAGATTACCTATCAACATGGTCTTTTGTGAATTTTTTTTGCCTATATTTAAATTCAATTGTTTCTCGTGTTTGAGAAAAGTATATTTACTTTATTTCGATAAGAAAAGTGAAATTCGAAAGCACCACTGCTGTATATCACGTCACCATTTGGTACATCGAGAAGAAGTGGTCCTCAAGCTCACCGCATCCAATCAGCCAACGTGTTCGTGTCCACCGTATGTCCCCTGACGGATTCCTATTGCAACAGTTGGACATGTAGGAAGCTACCTTCACTATAAACCCGTCTACTGTGAACCCGGTTGGTTTCGGTCCCGCTAAAAGATCATCCGTTTTTTGAAGGACGTATAAACCCCAGTTTGCATTGGTGAGATCAACCCAATATTAATTTAAATTCTCTCTAGCTATCTTTCTTAACTGTGCCTTTGATCTGTCATATTTTCTGTTTTTCGGAATCTCCACAGAATTGATCCTTCATCCACGATCTTTTAAATTGCTAAATTGCTAAATTGCTACTATAACTTGCACTCCAGCCGACTCCGCCACAGACTTTGCGTTTCCGCCTTACGTTCTTGTGTACATTGTCCATTATTGTACTTCCCCAAGGATTTTTTTTCACACTCATCATAGACTGATATTGCAATTTCCATTATTAGAGTACACGTTCGGGATAATTCAGTATTTTTTCAACTGATATTTGTAGTATTGTAATTTGCTTTCATATTCAAGTCGTCAAACCATAATATTCAATAACATTTTTGTTTAAATCGTTTTTTATAAAATTTTGTATTAGTTTAATTTATTGTTTTTTCAATTAGCTAATTCGACTAGTATTTTCTTACTATTGATGCACACGATAAATCAAATTAACAATTATGATCAAAATTGGAGTTTTTTTGATTGTGGATAAACTCAACTGGCGAGCAAGTTCTAACTCTTGCCTTCCTATCTTTCATTGCTTCATGATTTTAAAATTGCGAAAAAAAAACACTAAATACGTACAGGGCATCGTTTGCTGCTATTGCCGCGGATATTGTGGGAGTCCCAGATATCCGGTTCACGCTTTAGTTAGCAACGGTGGCTCTTCTCGACCTTCTATTCCCTGAGTAGTTAACACGAATAAGGGCGTCCTTGTGAAGTATTGCTGTACCTGTTATGAGCACCTAGTACATCCCATTCCCCACACTTCCTGAAGAAACCTTTCTTGCTTCAGGAGTGATTCCTTTTTATAGTACTAGTCTTCGTAACAAAAAGGACACCATTACGGATCATGAGATATGATCAAATTATTCGTAGTACTACTTAATCAACACCCCCAGCTGGGTGAGGGGTAGAGGATGAAACACACACACACACACATAAAGATTACCTATCAACATGTAACAAATAACAAATTAAAATAATGCACGTTCTCTCCTGGTGCCCTGAGAGAGAGACGGCTTGGTGGTGCCCATTGTAGTGTATAGATGAAGCATACAGAAAAATAATATTAAATTCCAAATTAATGAAAATAATATCGAACGGCAAAAAAAAAAAATATCTTCAACATCCCTTATAACAAGACAGAATGACAGCATCCCTATAGTAAGAAAATGTTTACTCATTGCATTTCCCCTCCGATCGTTCTAATTGGTTGGAGCACACGCTGTCTCACCTATAAAAGAAGATGCATTGCACTAGTTAGGTCATTCTTCACTCGGACGCGATAGACGGAGCATCGAATCGGAGCAGCAGCGGACAACAGGATGCCAACACGGAAGGAATCTCGTGCTTCACACGTCGAATCGTGTTGTTCGGCGGAACGAAAGCGGTGAACGGCGGAACGAGAGCGGAGAACGGTGGTTTGGATATCAACAAGAGGAACACGGCAAACAAAGGTCCTTTTCAGGACCATTAGTTAATTTGAATGATTTTCTGGCTGGTAGCGAAAGCCCTCTTATTGAATAAGTAGCGCAATCCTACCAGCAAGTTGATCAAATCTGGATGTCGGATCACGACAATGGCGAAGTCGGTTTTTGAAAGAACCTACTGAATAAGAGGAAATGATGAAGAGATGAATTATTGAAAATATATTCCAATAGAGAAGGTGGAATATACGGGCTCCTATGGAAAAGGAGGAGTTCGAAACAATATGAAAGTTGGATGACTCCGATAGAAAAGGCGGATGTCAATATGTTATAGACTCCGATGGAAAAGGTGGAGGTCTGAGCTATAAAGGACACCGATAAGAAAGACGGATGTCAATTTTAGATTGAAGATTGATGTCGGAAACAAGTTTTGAGAATGAATTTTAGGTTTGCATTCGGAGTGAATACGGTAATTGTATTGATAATTACATTTGGAAACTGTTGTGAAGAATGCAGATTGATTTGAAAATTGGATTTTAGTTATTCTATTTATGATATGTTGTTAGATGGAAGTTCTGAATGAGAATTGGAGAGTTGTTTGGATGCTGGGTGTAAAAAATGGATTTGGATATTGAGTTCGAAAATGTAAGGTCGAATGAGTGAGATGAAATTATTCACAGACAATTGGATTGGAAGCTTGTGTATTGAGATTGATTTTAGAGAGTTTGGATGTGTAGATTTTTTTTATCAAGCAAAGATTAGATTGTATTAAAATTGAATTGAAAACTGGGTTTGAGACTTGATTCGATGATTAAAGGTTTCAAATTAGCATTGCGAGCGCAGGATGCCAATCTGGATATGGCGAGTTGGGTTCTCGGTCCGACCAAGCATGTTTTCGTGTGGGAAACATTCTCGACTCCCTGGACATAGTGTATCCATCGTACTTGCCACAAAAGTTACATACTCACGCAATGGCTAGCATTCAAGTAATAACTAAGCAATCAACAAAACTAATAGATTACTATGTTGAAAAAACAGACCTGTTGGAATGTAGAGCCATAGAATAAAAAGAAGAAGAAGAGGAAGAAGGAGAAAAGAAGAAGATTTGACTAGATGATTGAGCACGGGATTTTTTACATTGTTTTTCTTTCTTTATAGGTTTTATGTTTATAATGGATCAATCGCCGCGAAATTGCTGGTGGGGATCGATGAGAATTTGTTTTCGGTGAAACTTTTGGATTTATATAATGAAGTTAAGGATAACTTTGAGATTTGCTTTCGATTCGAAGGGTAATTATTTTGATTTGAACTACATTTTTTACGATACAGCCTTTACGATTGCATCAATGATTGATTTGGAAACTGTTGGATACACTTTGAAACTATGTGTATAGATTATGGTGTTGACAATGTTATTTAGAAGATAGTTCGACGTTTATTTCAGGAACTGAACTTGTATGAAGTTCATTATACCGATTGGACATGCAGATTGATTTGATATGCAGATTGATTTCGAATAAGCAATGCTGAAATAAAAGATCGTCGAAGACATGTGTACATATTTAGATTCTTGTTAAACCGTCATAAGGGATCAAAATCACTAGTTAGCATCAGTTCTGATAACTTACAGAATATATATTGAAAGAAACAGTGAGAATAAAGACCATTTACTCTCATTGGGAAAGGTGTTACATGTGCAAGTGATGTCAAAATTAGATTGGAAATGGAGAATTAATTTCAGAGAAGACTTCTTGCATCCTACACGTATCGTATCGGATCGTATATGTGATATGGTGATTCAGTTTGGATGGGATAGTTATCAGCAGGAAGCAAGCGCGGTTCACGCCTTCAGTTGATGACAAATGCAGAGTCTATTATATAGAGTTGCGCAAAGAGGATCTTCTTACACTTATTCTGAACGATCTTCTTGTTATTCTGTTTGCAACTTTCATTTTTGTTCAACCCTTAAAGTGACTTCACGGGAGTGTTCACTGCTAAAGCTTTTTAATTCGATAACCAAGTCACCCATAGAGTGCAAACACGTGAGTTTCTTGTTGCTACTTTATTGGGGGGTGTATTAAAGTTTTTTTAAACTGTTTCTAGAATAAATCTAATACATTTCAATTCATGCGTTTTAATTCGCCATAATAATCATTAGGCGATAACAATACTTCCGTCTTACCAACAAGCATTTGTTTACTTTGCTCGATAGGTAGACGGTTTGACAGTTCAATAGGTAGATTTGGCTTCACTCTTTGCGTAACTCTATATATAATAGACTCTGGACAAATGATACGCTCCTTTCTGACGTGTGACAATGCAAGATTTGACTATTGGCCATTGAATCACCAGTGTATGCTAATCAGTGGTGCGAATTCTCAATCTCAGTGACTGAAATTTGTTGGATATTGATACCATTCCTTCTTCACACTCACTTCCTCGCTCGCTTCCTAGCAGTGAAAACTGAAAAAGGTTAGCAGCAACAATCAAAGATAAAGTAAACAAAAGACCTCTCTTGTCATTGCAAACGCAGCCCGCACTGACAGTCTATTCAGTTCACTCGCTGCTGTGTGAATGCGACGGCCCTATATAAATGCATGGGTGAATACTATCACTTGAAAGACAATGACAGGAAATTTGTGCCGAATGATCATCAGCTTCAGCCCGCTGTTGGCAAACCGAGTTTGCTAAGCTACTCCTGCTTTGTCGTTCTGACTGAAAGGCACCGTCATAGGCAAAGAGGAGCAGAGAAAAATACAAAACAAAAGAATCACACTCAGCAGGTATTGTTGATAAATTGCACCACTGATGCTAATAAAGCAAGGCATTTAGGAAATCATAACAGTGACTAAACTCAACGACTTGTACCAAGACATACAGAGCAAGAAGCTATGACTGATAGATATGGTATACACACCTTTACGGATTTGCATAATTAGGACTTGAGTGATTGATATATTGACTTGAGGAGTGATATATAAAGTATTTATTGAGGTTAGTGAAAAAACTGACGATACTCTTGTAGTTACTAAAAGACAAGAACACCGTCTTCGACCAGAGATAGTACAGACTGAACATTTAACACCTAGGAAACGGGCAGGACACATAACACCCAGTGGACCAGGGGAGAAATTTTCGATCACGAAAAGTTTCCTCTTCACAGGGGTGGGAGTCGAACCCACACTCTAACCGCTAACCGCACGGCCATGAAGTCCACAACTTGAGTATTAAAACCTAGATTTTGAGATTAAATTCAAGGAAAATTCAGATATCGGATTTAGAGACATCTCTTAATGATTCAATTTTGAAATTGATTTGGAGGTTGGATTGTACAACTTTATTAAGAAGTTTACCTTGTAATCGGGAGATGATTAAGTTTGGTTATGATATACAAAATTTGCATATTTCCTCTGGTGATTGGTTCCAAAGTTTGAGTTCATTGAGTTGGTTTTATATCGGGTTTAAGATTTGTTGGATTAGAAATCAGATAATTTTGAGAAAGAGTTTTCAAAGAAAATTTTGATGTAGAGATAGTATCAGAAAATTGAATTTTGGTTTGACTGGTTTATTGATTAAACTATATAGGGCTATTATAGAGTCAGTATAAAGCTTGTTAGTTCTGTGAAAGCGTTATAGTCGCAAGTACGGCTTTTGTTTAATGTTACGGTTGCCTGAGCTTTTAAGAATGGAATTACGCATGGGGCTCAGAGTTTAGATGGAAATTGTGTCTGTGTGCTGATGTCTCTATATATCTATTTCTATGCAATTTAGAAGATTTTAATTGCAGTAACTGAAATACGGCTCAACTTGAATGTATCTCATTAATCGAATTTTAACTGTAAGTTTAGCTTTTGCTATTATGTGTGTTGTTGGGGTTAATCTTACTAGATATTGGATTTTGGCAAAGTGATGCAAGAATGCAAGAATAAACTTGAAAATTGCTTTGAATAGTGATGGACAGTATTATTGTAATTTGATTATCGATTGAATTAGAATAATAAATTCAAAAATTAAATTTGTGGTTAGGATTCCAAAAGAAACTGCTAGAATTAAATTCGTAGATGTTTTGAAGATGGTGTAGGGCAAATATTCGCAGGAGTACAGGATGTTAAATCAACAAACGCTTAAGCATTTATGTGAAATCAATCAAAGCTTAAAATAAATTATTTAATGTTCTAAATAGATATAAGAGTACAAGAGGGGAGTATTGTAGTATATAGATGAAGCATACAGAAAAATAATATTAAATTCCAAATTAATGAAAATAATATCGAACGGCAAAAAAAAAAATATCTTAAACATCCCTTATAACAAGACAGAATGACAGCATCCCTATAGTAAGAAAATGTTTACTCATTGCATTTCCCCTCCGATCGTTCTAATTGGTTGGAGCACACGCTGTCTCACCTATAAAAGAAGATGCATTGCACTAGTTAGGTCATTCTTCACTCGGACGCGATAGACGGAGCATCGAATCGGAGCAGCAGCGGACAACAGGATGCCAACACGGAAGGAATCTCGTGCTTCACACGTCGAATCGTGTTGTTCGGCGGAACGAAAGCGGTGAACGGCGGAACGAGAGCGGAGAACGGTGGTTTGGATATCAACAAGAGGAACACGGCAAACAAAGGTCCTTTTCAGGACCATTAGTTAATTTGAATGATTTTCTGGCTGGTAGCGAAAGCCCTCTTATTGAATAAGTAGCGCAATCCTACCAGCAAGTTGATCAAATCTGGATGTCGGATCACGACACCCATTACGGGAAATGCCGAGGTTTCATATTAGATTTTGGTCCATCAGCCAAATCCCGCAGATATATTTTTATTGCGCATCGCGCTTTTTGTCTACAGCAATTAGTTTGCTGTATTCATAGCTGAGCCTTCGTAAAGCATTCTTATCCTATTTGGGCACCTCGAATCAATTAATGCCATTTGGCATCAACGATTCGATGTCTGTGTCTGGAACAAACTTGGGACAAATCACAACTAAATATTTTATTGCCTATTTTCAGGCTTTCCTGTTCAGTCCAGACACAGAATCAACAAATAAAACATACACTAAATAGCACAAATGATACAGACTAGATCGAATATTTACAACTATTCGAATAACATAAAACCAACCGTAACACTACAATGCACACATTTACCCTGGTATATTGAGAAATATTGGGCCTTCTTTATATACCCGCGTTTTCGTATGACACTAGACAATACGTTTACACTGCTGGCTTAAATTTTCAACGTGACGATTACTATATCGAACTCATGAAACCAATGTGAACTCGACTCGTGGAAATCTTATTCCAGGTTGTCCGAGGCTTGTGATAGAAACGGACCTTTCCATCCACTGACTGGTAGGCTCGAACGTCCCGTCCTCTGCTTCAGACCCATAAGGGGTCTGAAACAGTTCAGTTTCAGGGTATTAAGGTGACTCGGGGAGGCACTACACCCCGTGTTATTTTTCCTATCTTTTGTCTATTTCTAGCATTGTCACCTCGTAACTTTGGAGCGGCGTAATTCGGTTCTCAGTTGTTCGATGTAACTGTAAATGTATCAGCATGTAGATTGCGAGGTGATACTTTTTCAAAATTATATTTGAAGTAGATAAAAAAATAAGCATTCAATGATGAAAATGATGATGATTTGATGACTGTTCGTGCTTCCCGTGTCACCTTAAACTTGTGAGAGAATAGAAGATAGAGGAGGAGAATGTGGAGCTTCTACTTCCGGCTCTAGCGATTGCTATGGAACCTATTTATTAGAGAATTGTTTGCAGAGAATTAGAAACGGTTGTGTTTATATACATGATAGATGTTCAGACAGTTCGGGATCGCTACGGCGATACTCTGATAAAGTAGAAACTTTTCAGATGATTTATACTTATGGTTGAAGGGAAATGATTGAAATCCGTTTTATGGTGATTGTCGAAGAAGCTATGTAGATTGATATGATAGAAGTACTTGTAGTTTTGTATTAGTACACCCGATTCTGTTTTTACACGGATTTTTTTTACACGGCCGTGTAAAAAAAATCCCATACAATTTTTTTGCAAAGTTGCTCCATTTTTCATGATTCGTCGAGAAATCAGGAAACTTTTTTTGCACGGATTTTCAAATTTTGAACTGAAAACTTTTTTTACACGGAACGCAATACTGTTGGTTTTAGTTTGGAAAAAATAAATGTTATTTGGGCAGGCTGGAGACCTGCAGAGGAGGTAATGATAGATTCAGAAAAATATATTAAGCTCGTTTAGTGGAATGTATTAAACCGTCTAAGACGAATTAAGTACTGTCCATTTAATTCCACCAGTTAATTTTCGTTAACTTTGCAGATACGTATTCCGACCACAACTGTGTGGTCGTCTTCAGTGTCTTGTACTTAGCCGACTTGTTGTTAGTCGAGTCAAGTACAAGACTCTGAAGACGACCACACAGTTGTGGTCGAAATACGTATCTGCAAAGATAACGAAAATTAACTGGTGGAATTAAATGGATAGTACTTAATTCGTCTTAGACGGAATGATAGATTGTCAGGAAGGTATTGATATGATAGAGTCTATAATCGTTTGGAAACTTTTGAAATGAGTTCGTGGGACATGCAGTTTGGGATTAGTATGATCACGTTGGTTTTAGTTTGGAAACATAACATAAAAAACATGTACGTCCAAGTTTGGAAGATGATATTAGCATTTCCATATCATCATAAAATAGACGCCTGAAAATAAAAATAATTAAACTGACTAAATTAATGATTTCGTGTGTGTTACTTCTACGTGAAGTTAAACGATTTACAATGATATGGAAATGCTAATATCATCTTCCAAACTTGGACGTACATGTTCATGATAGCATTGAGGCGAAAGTATAGAATTGATAGTTCCGTTAGGATACGGCAGGCATGAAGAATTTTTTTATAGAAGTCGATTTGAAAGCGAGCGGAGGGCAATATTTGTGATGGCACATATCACACGACCTTCCTTCTGCCAAGCTCCCGTATGAAGGGGGAGGGAAGAATATCAGTGTGGAAGCTGATATGAGCAATGAGAAAACAGAACTGTGCAATAAAAATCAGGGGTCTGCGAAGCGGCCATGTTTCTGATGCCAGCATCAAAATCATCGATTAATTTAATACGAAGGCATAATCATAATCGTTGAAACCTGCCATTGAAAATGTATTTCGAATATCGTGATATTTCGGCGAAGTAGAGCGCTTGGTGCCGATTGAAATATGAAAATTTATTAAAGGCATCAATATTCTTGTTGAAATAGCACCTCGCATTCATACTTTCGCACATGATCTTGAAAAATGATAAAAAATAATTACGCCTATTTGGAAAAAATAACTTCGGAGTAGTGGTTTGTTTACAAAATAGAATTGTCAGTGGGAAACCCAATTTTAAAAGAACAATGGGAAACTCAAAGATGTTGGCTATTGTCAAACGTAGTGGGTAGGATTGGGGTTGCCAGATACCTGATAAAAATCCTATTCGACTAAATGCTGATGTCATATTAGAAATTTGGAGACAGTACTCGTCGATAGCAAATCCTTCCGCACGCGATGGCATATGAGCAAGTCAAACCACCTTCCTTTTGCCAGTGGAGATATAATATCTCCACTGGCAAAAGGAAGGTGGTTTGACTTGCTCATATGCCATCGCGTGCGGAAGGATTTGCTATCGACGAGTACTGTTCCAAATTTCTAATATGACATCAGCATTTAGTCGAATAGGATTTTTATTGCACAGTTCTGTTTTCTCATTGCGTCCGTCTCGTAGCTTCCACACTGATATTCTTCCCTCCCCCTTCATACGGGAGCTTGGCAGAAGGAAGGTCGTGTGATATGTGCCATCACAAATATTGCCCTCCGCTCGCTTTCAAATCGACTTCTATAAAAACATTCTTCATGCCTGCCGTATCCTAACGGAACTATCAATTCTATACTTTCGCCTCTAATGCTATCATGAACATGTACGTCCAAGTTTGGAAGATGATATTAGCATTTCCATATCATTAATTAAACTGAATAAAAATAAATCAATTAAATTTTACACTTTTGGTCGAACATGGGTTAAAAATGTGTTCCAAGCGTGCCCACCAAATTAAGTAATATTACGAGTGCTGATCACCTATGCTACTAAAAAAGATCGTGATTAAAATGGAGGTTGGCATTGTTATTGCTCATCAAAATATAATATTATTCTAGATATTCTCTTTGGTATGAAAACTCAATCCTAACTGTCTCGAAACTGCTTTCACCGTACTGTCGCCCCGAGCACAGCCGCAGCATACCACTCATAGGCGATGTCCCTCCCACCGACTTGACAGCCTCCAGAAATATCTACCAAAAGATTTAAGAACTAGAATGAATTATTAACATGTCCAGCTTTTATATAAAATTATTTGTTCAAGCAAAGGCGTCATAGATGTGTCATCATATGTTACGCAAAAGCGTCATCATATGTTACGCAAAGGCGTCATCATATGTTACTCCAGGATGGTCCGTTACGTTTTAATAAATCAATTTTTTTTGCCATGATGGTGTGTCGAAGTTGATGATGCTAAGATGCGATGTCAGCGCTGGCATTTATTCCGGTAATCAAGAGGGCTCCGTTTCCATTTTTGGCCGATGAGGCATTCCACGGGGGCATGTCAGTCGATCCTGAGCGACCATTTCGAAAATATTTGAAACTCTGCACAGTTTTTCAATTTCATCTAAATCGTCATTTTTCGATATCAAATCTTCATATTGAGTCACGACTAACTTTTCAAAAGGGTGTATGTGAAAATGGTTCAAAAATATTTAAAAAGCTGCACAGCAAAAACGGAATGTTCGATTGTTATGATTTTTTCAGCAAAGTTAGACAACTAAATGGTGATTCTTAAGAAAATGTGCACAGTAAAAAAAAAATTGTTTTGCCTTTAAAAATATCATTTTTGTCACAAAAACTCAAATATCTCAAAACCCTATCTTTTTTCGAACGTAATTTTTTTAGGGAAAACGGTCCATTATATTAGCTATCTACCATAAAAATTTGGTGATGGTAAACTAATAAACAAAAAAGTTATGACATTTCAAACATTTCACAATTTTCACAATTAGTAAAAAAAAAATTTTTCTGTGTAAGTTATTTCGAGAATTGCAGTTTGATGCAGATTTTATTGTTAAGGGACGTGATTTAAACAAGTTGTTTTCATGATATTTTGATTTAATTATTCATAGCATCTATAAGAAACTTAGACACGATCCAGTGTTGTGATCAAAAGTATTGATAGTGTCATAATTTTCATTGCACGTGACTGGCGAAAATTCTTGTAATAGTGTTGAAACCTGTTGATAATAACGTTGATAGAAACATATCAGAAATGTTATTTTTAAGACAAAAGCTGCAAAATCAAAGATTTATATACACGTGTACGTCTATAGTTTACCTGCAAAAATATACCTCTTAGAGAATAGACTTTATGATCGGGAGGAAACGGGTATCTTCAACAACAACAAATGCATGATAGGTACATACCATGACAATGCTCACGAAAAAGCAAAAAATTACTACTACTAAGGTTGTTAAAGATCTTATAGTAATTTTTTTCTTCAGTCAAGCAAATGACACCAAACTAGTCAGTAAAAACTTAAAAGTGATTTTGTTTATTGAAATATTACGAACAACATGAGTAGCCGCTTTCTCAACTGTTGTAGGCCGTTTGATGGAGAAAAGTGTTCAAAAGAGTTACGAAATCTCACCGAAAGCACCATAGATAAACTGAAAGCGACTGGTTATGCTCCAATGTCCACATTGAATACAAATTTACGCATTTGCACGTCATGCCGTCTAAACGTTGACCAAAGAGCAATCTGTATATCATCGGTTGAGCAGAGCGCAGGAAGTTCGAAAACGACAGCAACTGAGGAATTGCCAGATGTATCGACAACAACTGAGGAATTACCAGAAGTATTAAGTGATGAGAGCCTTGCCACCGTACCATCAGCGAAATCTGTTTCAACAAATCAATCGGAAGATGAGTGTATCCAAAAGGTCAACATCGAACGCTTTAACGAGGGCATAGCTGGGATAAAAGTGACTCCGATTAAATGGAGTAAGATTCATTCATTTATTTAGTTAACATCTAAACAGATAACACTGAATCAACAATTTGACGCCACAATACACGGTTCGAGGCTGCATCTCTCCATCCTCGGATACGCCCCACGCTCGCCAAGTCGTTCTGCACCTGGTCTGCCCATCTCGCTCGCTGCGCTCCACGCCGTCTCGTACCTGCCGGATCGGAAGCGAACACCATCTTTGCAGGGTTGCTGTCCGGCATTCTTGCAACATGTCCTGCCCATCGTACCCTTCCGGCTTTAGCTACCTTCTGGATACTGGGTTCGCCGTAGAGTTGGGCGAGCTCATGATTCATTCTTCGCCGCCACACACCGTCTTCTTGCACACCGCCAAAGATGGTCCTAAGCACCCGTCTCTCGAATACTCCGAGTGCTTGCAAGTCCTCCTCGAGCATTGTCCATGTTTCATGTCCGTAGAGGACAACCGGTCTTATTAGCGTCTTGTACATGACACATTTGGTGCGGTGGCGAATATTTTTCGACCGCAGTTTCTTCTGGAGCCCGTAGTAGGCCCGACTTCCACAGATGATGCGCCTTCGTATTTCACGACTAACGTTGTTGTCAGCCGTTAGCAAGGATCCGAGGTAGACGAATTCCTCGACCACCTCGAAGGTATCCCCGTCTATCGTAACACTGCTTCCCAGGCGGGCCCTGTCGCGCTCGGTTCCGCCCACAAGCATGTACTTTATCTTTGACGCATTCACCACCAGTCCAACTTTTGTTGCTTCACGTTTCAGGCGGGTGTACAGTTCTGCCACCTTTGCAAATGTTCGGCCGACAATGTCCATGTCATCCGCGAAGCAAATAAATTGACTGGACCTGTTGAAAATCGTACCCTGGCTGTTACACCCGGCTCTCCGCATGACACCTTCTAGCACAATGTTGAACAACAGGCACGAAAGTCCATCACCTTGTCTTAGTCCCCGGCGCGATTCGAACGAACTGGAGTGTTCGCCCGAAATCTTCACACAGTTTTGCACACCATCCACCGTTGCTTTGATCAGTCTGGTAAGCTTCCTAGGGAAGCTGTTCTCGTCCATAATTTTCCATAGCTCTACGCGGTCTATACTGTCGTATGCCGCCTTGAAATCAACGAACAGATGGTGCGTTGGGACCTGGTATTCACGGCATTTTTGAAGGATTTGCCGTACAGTAAAGATCTGGGGTGGCATTGCGCACCTCGACTCGAAACGAGCAAACCATGCAAACTGTCATACGAAAGAGCTGTCGAAAGGAGATGCGCAATGAGGCCTCTGGTCTGTTGTCGAGCGGCCGTCAACGAAGCCGACTTGATAACTTTCCACGAACTCGTTCACTAATGGTGACAGACGACGGAAGATGATCTGGGATATCACTTTGTAGGCGGCATTAAGGATGGTGATCGCTGGAAAGTTCTCACACTCCAGTTTGTCGCCTTTCTTGTAGATGGGGCATATAACCCCTTCCTTCCACTCCTCCGGTAGCTGTTCGGTTTCCCAGATTCTGACTATCAGTTTGTGCAGGCAAGTGGCCAGCTTTTCCGGGCCCATTTTGATGAGCTCAGCTCCGATACCATCCTGCTGGTCTGCTGTCTCCGCTTCCGTCTATAACGTTCCACATTCTGCCGGGTACCTTGCTGCAGCGCGACCGCCCGCGCTGCGTCCTTCTCCTCCAGAATCTGTCTGCACTCTTCGTCGAACCAATCGTTCCGTCGACTTCGACCCATATACCCGACGTTGTTCTCCGCTGCGTCGTTAATGGCTGCTTTGACTGTATTCCAGCAGTCCTCAAGAGGGGCCCCATCGAGCTCACCCTCTTCCGGCAACGCTGCCTCGAGATGCTGCGCGTATGCAGTGGCGACATCAGGTTGCTTCAGTCGCTCTAGGTCGTACCGCGGCGGTCGTCGGTACCGAACATTGTTGATATGATAGGATAGGATAGTTTTGGGCGCAGTTTAACCATCACCAGATAGTGGTCAGAGTCGATGTTAGCGCCACGATATGTCCTGACGTCGATAATGTCGGAGAAGTGCCGTCCATCAATCAGAACGTGGTCGATTTGTGATTCTGTCTGCAGTGGTGATCTCCAGGTGTACCGATACGGGAGGCTGTGTTGGAAGTAGGTGCTTCGAATGGCCATATTCTTGGAGGCGGCGAAATCAATTAGTCGTAGGCCGTTTTCGTTCGTCAGCCGGTGAGCGCTGAACTTTCCAATAGTCGGTCTAAACTCCTCCTCTTGGCCAACCTGAGCGTTCAAATCTCCTATGATGATTTTGACGTTGTGGCTTGGGCAGCTGTCGTACTTACGTTCCAGCTGCGCGTAGAATGCGTCCTTATCATCATCAGTGCTTCCGGAGTGTGGGCTATGGACGTTGATTATGCTGAAGTTGAAGAACCGGCCTTTGATCCTCAACCTGCACATTCTTTCATTGATTGGCCACCACCCGATCACGCGCCATTGCATATCGCCCATCACTATGAAAGCTGTTCCCAGCTTGTGTGTTGCCGCAGCTCTGGTAGATGGTATGATTACCTCTAAACGTTTGCACCATTGATCCCTTCCAACAAACCTCCTGCAGCGCTACGATGCCGAATCCACGGTCCTTGAGCACATCGGCGAGTATGCGTGTGCTCCCGATGAAGTTGAGAGTTTTGCAGTTCCAAGAACCGAGTTTCCAATCGCTAGTCTCTTTTCGTCGCAGTGGTCTTCGCCGATGGTTCCGGTCCGTACTCTCTTGTTGATTGTTCGTTGCTTATGATTTTTTAAAGGCTGGCTTGCAGGGCCTGACACCAAACCCCCTAAATTTCCAGACGACCCTTCCTCCTTATTTCCGGTCGACCATGGTGCACAGTTTCACTTTAGAGTCCCTCGCTGGCACTCGGACGATGATCAGCCGCCCCTAACATGGAGAACAGACGCTGTTGTGAGCCGATCCTGACATGGAGAACAGACGCTCAATAAGATTTGCACCTCCGGAGAGGAGCAAACCCCCCCTTCCCTGTCAGCATACGACCATAGTTCCCACCGGGGTTGGTTACCCGATCTTCCCTAAGGTTGCTCGTATCCCGGCCAGCACCGCGGGGAGGTAGGGATAGGAGTTGCTGGGTAAGAGGCTAAGGACCGCGAGATGGGGTCTATTTTATTCCTTCAGGTACAATGCACACATTTACCCCGGTATATTGAGAAAAAATGGGGCCTTCTTTACATACCCGCGTTTTCGCCTTAAAATGGTATAATAGATACTTGGATTGCTCTTCTTAACATGTACGCGTTTTGTATTTAGCTTTTCTGCAAAATGGTTCACTCCGGGAAATGACATGCTGCGAAAAATTTACGCGAAATACACCATTCCTAAACGGGTTTCCCCATATTAGGACTCCGCGAAAAGAAATTCCGTGGAATTAAATTCCGCAATTTGTCGTACAAACTTGTTATTCTTGTTATACTCAACGCATCCCCGGGCCGTAGCCAATCTGCGTTGTATGACACTACCCAAGCAACCACACGGTTAGAAAAAAGTACCTAATTTTAGGTACTTTTTTTCTCTTGCATCTCCCTCCCTCTTCCCTTTGTTGTAATAAAATGAAGAGCAAAACCACTCAACAAGGGCATTAAAGTGTGGGAACCCAACGTTAAGTAATCTCATGTTTACAAAAGTTGAGTAAAATTTACCTAACTTTTGGTTAGTTTCTATTTAAAATTAAGTATATTTTACTTAATATTAGGTGAATTTTACTTAATTTCAAGAAAAAATTACTTAATTTTGGGTTCCCACACTGAACCCCCAATTTGAGTGAAAAGTACCTAATATTAGGTACTTTTTTCTAACCGTGCAGAAGTTCGGATAAGAAGGGCTATTTTGGCTTAATCAGCTCTCATTTTAAGAATTTTTTTGTATGTAACGGAACTTTAAGTGAACTTTGAAGTTTCGTTAAGGATGTTTGGAACTTGATGTGAACCATAGTGAACCAATTAGTTCGGTTAAGAGTAAATTTAAGTAAAATCTGAACTTCTGGTTGCTTGGGTAGACAATACGTTTACACTGCTGGCTTAAATTTTCAACGTGACGATTACTATATCGAACTCATGAAACCAATGTGAACTCGACTCGTGGAAATCTTATTCCAGGTTGTCCGAGGCTTGTGATAGAAACGGATCTTTCCATCCACTGACTGGTAGGCTCGAACGTCCCGTCCTCTGCTTCAGACCCATAAGGGGTCTGAAACAGTTCAGTTTCAGGGTATTAAGGTGACTCGGGGAGGCACTACACCCCGTGTTATTTTTCCTATCTTTTGTCTATTTCTAGCATTGTCACCTCGTAACTTTGGAGCGGCGTAATTCGGTTCTCAGTTGTTCGATGTAACTGTAAATGTATCAGCATGTAGATTGCGAGTAGGCACGCGCCGGTGATACTTTTTTAAAATTATATTTGAAGTAGATAAAAAAATAAGCATTCAATGATGAAAATGATGATGATTTGATGACTGTTCGTGCTTCCCGTGTCACCTTAAACTTGTGAGAGAATAGAAGATAGAGGAGGAGAATGTGGAGCTTCTACTTCCGGCTCTAGCGATTGCTATGGAACCTATTTTCACCCAGGTTTTTTTTTTACACGGTTTGGTTTTAGTCGTTTAAGACCTTCAGCGTCAATGAAACAATGAGTTAACCCCACGGAAAAATTCACAAAAATCAAAGAAAATTCAGGTGGTATTTAAAAAGCTGTGAAAGTTTAGGTAACCCGAGAAATTAATGAAATCCAATCGTGTAAAAAAAAACCTTATAAACGGTTGTGTTTATGTACATGGTTGTGTTTATATACATGATAGATGTTCAGACAGTTCGAGATCGCTACGGCGATACTCTGATAAAGTTTAGAAACTTTTCAGATGATTTATACTTATGGTTGAAGGGAAATGATTGAAATCCGTTTTATGGTGATTGTCGAAGAAGCTATGTAGATTGATATGATAGAAGTACTTGTAGTTTTGTATTAGTATTATAATACTTGTTGCGTACACCCATTACGCGAACCCGCACCTACGGATCAACCGCAATGAGCAGCGTACCTGCTGGAACGTCAACGATTCTAGCGATGGCTTACGGAGATAGAGAGAACTATTTGACAGGGGACGAATGACTATCATAACTGAAGATATATCATCGTGCGGATAGAAATAAGTTTTGAAACTATTGAAATTGTTGTTTAACTTATCTAAATCAGTGAATTCTATATGCTACCTTACGAACTATCCTAAACTAGTGACTTAGCATACCCTAGTAAGTTTCTAATCCTCCTTAAATGATAGTAAAATAGCTTTGATACGACAATTCGTTGAATGTAGGTTACACATCTGCAACCGCACAAAAGGTGCTCTCAATGGTTTGATAATAACCGTCGAAATCAAGAATTGAGGTAAAAATGAATTGTATTAAGCTTAAACAAATTTCTCATTTCTAATGTCAAACGCATACAGAACTACTACGTACATTGCGGACCGAAAATCAAATTTGTAAACGGAAACCCTCACAAAACGTAAGATTACATTGTACTCTTAAATAATAATTACATAACAACGCTTATTTTAGGAAATTTTAACCGTTCCTGCAAATACACGAGTTAAAATTACGGACATTCGTTTCCTCTTTGTTGCACAAGCAACATTTTAAAATTTCCGTTTTCGGATCCGTGTACGATGCCCAGGCAGAATCAAGTGCCCTGAGAGAGCCTGCTGCAGACATGTTTGCTCTGCAATCTCCCCAGATAACAACGAGATGGTGTGCTGTGACCGGTGTGACGAGTGGTTCCACTTCATTTGCGTCGGAGTCAACGAGGACGTGGCCAATCGTTCCTGGAGCTGCCCGGAATGTTCAGCGTCGATAAATCCGGCTTCACAATTGCCACCACCGCCGACCTCGCCTACAGCAACCACAGGTGAGCCACCTATACGTCCACCTTCACCGTCTCCGCCACCAATACATCCTTCTCGGACGCCAACACCACGTCCCCGAAATTCGATGATTCAAACTCCGCCGCCACCGCAAGTTTCCACCGATCTTCCACCAGTGCCTTCCCCTCGTCCTCGGGCACATGGATCACATATGATTCCTTCATCTACGTTCCAGCGTTCACAGGGCTTACTTACTCCTGTCGCTGAGGTTACGGAAGTGAGGAGCGCAAGTCGAAATATGATGGAAGAAGAGGATCTCGTTAATAGACTACCCTCGGATCTACGAATTCAATTCTTGGAACAGCAAGAAGCCATAGAATTACGTTATTTAAGGCGTAGGTTCCAGATGTTATTGGACTCATCGTCAAGTGTGAATCACCGAATAACTCCACCTCATCGTGATAATGTCACGGCTCCTGTAAGTCATTCTTCACCTGTGTGTTCCAACCAAGTCGCAGCACCGTCCACTGCACGAAACAACATTGTTTCACCATTCGTTCCAATTGCGCAGCCCCAACCGGTTGGTCTATCGAATCGTCTACCCACTTTAAACGAGCAACTGGATGATACTAATAAGCGTCTGTATATTCCTGCGCTTCGTTCTCATCCTGCTATTCAACGTCCGGCTGCTTCGACATTCCAAACCGATTATCTCCCTAGTGCTCTCCCGTATTCTCATCCTCCCGGTAATCAACGGACTCACGCCTCTGCTTTTGCCCCGTCAACGAGTAATTTGCCCCCAATCGGTCATGAATTCTATCCCTCTGCGATTCACGATGATCATACAGCAGTAGGGGGCGTAACGCTGCTGAATAGGAGCCAAATCGCTGCCCGCCATGCCGTACCGAAGGAACTGCCAATATTCACCGGCGAACCCGAGGAGTGGCCTCTGTTTTTTGCCTCATACGAGAACACGACGCATCTGTGTGGACTCACAGCCGAAGAAAACATGATACGACTCCAGCGGTGCTTAAAGGAAAGGCGCTAGAAGCAGTGAGGTACCAGTTATTGCACCCCGGTAATTTGGATCAAGTTCTCTCTACCCTAAAATGCTTTTTGGTCGCCCAGAAATTATCGTACATTCTCTGCTGCAAAGATTAATGGTCTTCCAGCCCCTAAAGCCGATCGTCTCGCAACACTTGTTGACTTCGCGCTGGCGGTGCGCAATATGGTGGCCACAGTCAAGGCCTGTGAACTAGAAGAGTACCTCTGCAACCTCACGCTTTTGCATAGCTTGACCGAGAGACTTCCCCAATGATCCGTTTGAATTGGGCTACATATCGACAGTCACTTCGATCCGTTACTTTGTCTGAGTTCAGCGAATGGCTGTACAAGTTGGCAGAAGCAGCGAGCACTGTGACGATGCCACAGTTTTCCGGAGTAGCCGACAGCAAATCACACCGCGGGCGGAAAGATGGTGGATTCTTGAACGCGCATACTGAAACGAGCTCCAAAGACGACGGTAATGGCAGTTGTTTCGTTTGCCATGAAAACTGCGACTCCGTTCAAAAGTGCAAGAAATTCCTTTCGTTAAACCTCTCCACTCGTTGGGACATAATCCGGGAACACAAACTATGTCGTAGTTGTCTATGCGTTCATCGTGGTCCATGTAAAGCCGGAAAACTATGTGGAAAAAACGGTTGCCAGTACAGACATCATCAACTTCTTCACAACGATGGAAAATATAAGCATGAAGCGTCGTCATCTGGCTTTGATAACCGGACTGTCGTGCAACAGGTGAACAATACGGAAGAAACTGAACCCTGCAACACTCATCAAGGAGGAAGCAAATCGGTACTGTTCCAGTACCTCCCAGTTATCCTATACAACAACGGAATCGAGTTGCGCACGTATGCATTTCTGGATAGTGGATCATCTCTAACTTTGATGGAGGAGAGTTTAGCGAAAGAATTAAAACTGCGCGGCGAGAAATATCCACTTTGTCTACGCTGGACTGCCGATACCTGCCGCTATGAAAAAGACGCTACGATCGTTTCCTTGAACATCTCCGGTACACACAGCGCTCAGCATAGTCTAACTGAGGTTTACACTGTCAAAGATCTGAAACTTCCATTACAATCTCTACCAGCTCGTAAATTGACAGAAACGTATTCTCAATTAAAAGGGCTTCCGATTGAACCCTACAATAATGTTCGGCCAAAACTATTGATCGGAATGAACAACGTCAAGCTACTACATCCCCTCGACGGTCGAGAGGGAAAGTTAGATGAGCCTCTCGCAGTTAAGACCCGGCTAGGATGGTCGGTTTATGGTAGTTGTCCGCTAGAAAACTGCATAACATCATATGGAACTGCTCGTAGCTTTCACATCTGCTTTCACGCCCATGACTCTGATGGAACTCTACATGAAGCTGTCAAAAGGTATTTCGCTCTAGATAGTTTAGGCATCAGTGATCCACAAAATCAGATACTTTCGGGGAAACTGAACGAGCTCGGTCGAAGTTGCAAGAAACTACCACATTTCATAACGGACGGTATGAAGTGTCGCTGCTCTGGAAATACGACAATGTAAGCCTACCCAATAACCGGTCAATGGCATTGAGACGGCATCACTGTCTAGCGAAAAGATTGGAACGTGACCCAAAACTATCAGACACAGTGCGAGCGAAGATGGCGGACTACATGCGGAAAGGGTATATTCGCAAGCTGACGGCGGACGAAAGCAAGAAGACGGGAGATAGAACATGGTACCTACCGATCTTCCCGGTGTTTAACCCTAACAAACCAGGGAAAGTTAGGATTGTTTTCGACGCTGCTGCTTCATTCGGAGGAGTCTCCTTGAACTCTGTATTAATGAAGGGTCCAGATCAGCTCAACAGCCTACCACCTGTGCTGTATAAGTTCCGAGAGCGGTTGGTAGGTTTGGGGGGAGATGTTGCAGAGATGTTTCATCAGATGCGTATGAATGTCAAAGATGCGGATAGTCAACGGATTGTATGGTTCGCCAATAACGAGACAACGGAGCCATGTGATTATGTTCTGCAGGTAGTGTCATTCGGTGCAACATGTTCACCCAGCACCGCACTCTTCGTCCTGAATAATAACGCTACCCGATTCGAGAGTAAATATCCTGCCGCCGTTGATGCTATCCACCACCGGCACTACGTTGACGATATGTTAACAAGTGTAGACACCGAGGAAGATGCTATTCAATTGGCAAAAGATGTTCGATACATTCATCTGCAAGGAGGTTTCCAGATGAGGAATTGGGTTTCTAACTCCCGGCTGTTTTAGAAGCAATTGCTGAAAACCCTAGTCATGAAAAATCGATGGAAATGAACGCCGACCTTGTTATGGAGAAGGTTTTAGGCATGTGGTGGAGCACTACGACAGATGTATTCCGATACAAGCTCTGCACGGACCGCAACCGAGATATTCTACTAGGAACGAAGCATCCAACCAAAAGGGATATGCTCCGAATGCTGATGGCCATCTACGACCCTTTGGGTCTTATTGGAAACTATCTAATGTACTTAAAAGTACTTCTGCAGGAGGTCTGGAGAGCAAGAACAGGATGGGATGAAGAAATCGGAAAAAAGGAGCTAGAAAAATGGCACACATGGTTGCTGATTATGCCGGAACTGCAATCGGTTGAAATTCCTCGTTGCTACTACCAGGCAGAAAGTATTGACGAAGCAAGAATCGAACTTCATACGTTCGTCGATGCAAGTGAGCTAGGGTACGCAGCGGTTTCTTATTACCGGTTTGAGAAGAACGAACGCATCCATTGCGCACTAGTAGGCAGCAAGACTCGAGTAGCTCCTCTTAAGTTTGTCTCTATTCCCCGGCTAGAACTGCAAGCGGCAGTCATAGGCACACGTTTGGCCGTGAGTATCGAAGCTGGACATTCCATTAAAGTAGAGCGCCGATACTTCTGGACAGATGCTCGATGTAATATGTTGGCTACAATCAGATCACCGACGCTATTCTCAATTTGTAGCCTTCCGCGTGGGTGAAATATTAGAGTTGACAGAAGTTAACGAATGGAGATGGCTAAGCAGTAAATCCAACGTAGCTGACGATGGCACAAAGTGGAAGAATAAACCGGATCTATCGTCGGGAAGCCGTTGGTTTAATGGGCCCTCATTTTTGTGGAAATCCAAAGATGAATGGCCGGACTGTTCACTGAATAACGTAGAAACCTCTGAAGAGATTCGCTCGAGCGTATTACATCACTCAGAAGAAAGTGTTAGTAGCATTCTATTGCCACAGGACTACTCTTCGTGGAATCATCTGCGACGCGTGACTGCCTTCGTTCAAAGATTCGTAGGTAACGTTAAATTGAAAATAAGTGGCCAACAACTCAACGCTGGACCGCTCACCCAGAAGGAACTTCACATGGCGGAGATTTTTCAAATTAAGCGAGCACAGAAGGAAGTGTTCTCAGACGAATTAGCGATAATCGCAATTGAACACCGTCGTCTTCATAAGAAAAATGCCCTGTATAAGCTCAGCCCGTTTATCGACGAGCAGGGCCTCATGCGGATCAATAGTCGGTTGAGCGAATGTGACTTTCTGGACAAAAACACCAAGTATCCCATCGTACTCCCAAGAGACCATCCAGTCACATCCCTCATTGTGCGTGAAGTTCATCTACGTTATCATCACCAATGTCACGAGACTTGCATAAACGAAGTACGTAAGCGATTCCACATTCCACGAGTTCGCGCTGTTTATGATCGAGTTCGACGAGGTTGTCAAGTCTGCAAATTACAACGTGCTGAACCTGCCCCACCAACCATGGCCCCTCTACCAAAAGCCAGATTGGCAGCCTTTGTTCGCCCGTTTTCATATGTGGGTGTTGACTTTTTTGGGCCCTTTTTTGTAGTCGTCGGTCGTCATCATGAAAAGCGCTGGGGCGTCATTGTAACATGTCTCACGACCAGAGCAATACATCTCGAGCTGGCAGCCTCGTTGAATACAAGCTCGTGTATCCTTGCCCTGAATAGCTGTTTTGCTCGACGAGGGACTCCAATCGAAATTGTTAGCGATCGTGGTACAAATTTCGTGGGTGCGGACAAAGAGTTAAAAGAAGCAGTAGCGGCGATGGAATATGACAATCTAGTGACAGAATTCACATCGCCAAAAACATCATGGCGTTTCAACCCCCCTGCGTCGCCTCATATGGGGGGTTGTTGGGAGCGCCTCATACAATCAGTAAAAAAGGTCCTAACTAAAGTAAAGCCATCGCGAGTACCTACCGAAGAAGTGTTGAGGAGCTATCTGGTTGAAGTGGAAAACATCATCAACAGCCGACCATTAACACACGTGCCCGTAGATGACTGTTCGTCACCGGCGCTAACACCCAACCATTTTTTATTGGGATCATTGGATGGGTCGAAACCGTTGGTTCCATACGATGATTGCCCATTGGCAATGCTGCGTTCCTGGAAAGCCTCGCAGGTCCTCGCCAACCATTTTTGGAAGTGGTGGGTAGTAGAATATCTTCCCACAATTACCCGTCGAGCAAAATGGTTTTATCCAGTGCGACCCATTGCGGTAGGAGAAATCGTAGTAATAGCTGATTCGGCGCTGCCGAAAAACTGTTACCCTAAAGGCAGGGTGATGTCGATGAAGACTTCCATAGATGGGCAAGTTCGGTCGGCAGTTGTCCAGACTGCTTCTGGATTATACGAGCGGCCCGCAGTTAAACTGGCTATTTTAGACATAGGTGCAGAAAGGAGTAAGCCGGACCTAGGTTCACCTACTGAGGGGGACTGTTGCGTACACCCATTACGCGAACCCGCACCTACGGATCAACCGCAATGAGCAGCGTACCTGCCGGAACGTCAACGATTCTAGCGATGGCTTACGGAGATAGAGAGAACTATTTGACAGGGGACGAATGACTATCATAACTGAAGATATATCATCGTGCGGATAGAAATAAGTTTTGAAACTATTGAAATTGTTGTTTAACTTATCTAAATCAGTGAATTCTATATGCTACCTTACGAACTATCCTAAACTAGTGACTTAGCATACCCTAGTAAGTTTCTAATCCTCCTTAAATGATAGTAAAATAGCTTTGATACGACAATTCGTTGAATGTAGGTTACACATCTGCAACCGCACAAAAGGTGCTCTCAATGGTTTGATAATAACCGTCGAAATCAAGAATTGAGGTAAAAAATGAATTGTATTAGCTTAAACAAATTTCTCATTTCTAATGTCAAACGCATACAGAACTACTACGTACATTGCGGACCGAAAATCAAATTTGTAAACGGAAACCCTCACAAAACGTAAGATTACATTGTACTCTTAAATAATAATTACATAACAACGCTTATTTTAGGGAAATTTTAACCGTTCCTGCAAATACACGAGTTAAAATTACGGACATTCGTTTCCTCTTTGTTGCACAAGCAACAATACTGTTGGATTTAGTTTGGAAAAAAATAAAATAGAATGTGGGCAGGCTGGAGACCTGCAGAGGAGGTAATGATAGATTGTCAGGAAGGTATTGATATGATAGAGTCTATAATCGTTTGGAAACTTTTGAAATGAGTTCGTGGGACATGCAGTTTGGGATTAGTATGATCACGTTGGTTTTAGTTTGGAAACATTTACCCGTAACGCTGGGTAGACACCTTTACGTGGTGTGTTACGGGTAAGTTCTACCATGGGCACATTGCCAGCTACAGGCACATCCTGACCCAAAGAATACCTTCCCAATATCCAACTCCGTGGTACTTATTCCTTCTCTCCTATTAACGGTACAGGCCAGAAATAGTTATTCTAATGCTTTTGTCATTTTGTCATAGATTGAAATTAAGGACTACACCCACCTTGATTTCTGATAGCAATCTGGACAGAGATGTCAAATGAAACATGAGTATCACTAGTTTCCAGTCCACGAAATAATGTATAGTAATTTATTTGTTTTCCATATTTCATTATACTTATATTTCATATTTCATTATATTTATTTTTCATATTTTAACATTTTAAGTTTTTAAGTTTCCATATTTTTATAATTTTATATTTTTACATTCTATTATTTTTTTACTTACGTATTTTATACTTTCCTAATCTTACACGTTCATGTTTTATTATTTTTGTGTCTTAAAATTTTCATATTATTATGGTTTTATATTATCATATTTTCATATTTCTTTAAATTTAACATTACGCTTTCTTATTTGATACTTATGTTTTAATATTTTTAAATTATTATATTTCATCTTTTTGTATTTCCATATTTTTATAATTTCATAATATTACACTTTCATATTATTATCATATTTTTATATTATTATATTTTCCATATTCTTATATTTTCTTATTTTAGTATATGCTCACATTATGATACTTTTATATTTTTATATTTTCATGCTTTCACATTTGTTATACCTGTATATGTGCAAATTTTTATACTTTTGGATTTTTAAATTTCAAGTTTCATATTTTATTCTTTTGTATTTTCATAAATTTGTATTTTCTTTTTTCATGCTATCATATTTTCATATTGTTATGATTTCTAATATTTAATTTTAATATTTTAACTTTTTTATCTTTCTTATATCCTCATACTTTCATGTTGTTATAATTTAACTTGCATATTTTCATATATCTATATTTTTCATGTTTCCGTTTTCATATGTTTGTATTTTTATATTTTTATCATTCAATTTTTTATACTTTCATATTTCCATGTTAGGGGAAAATACGGCTTTCACAGATTTTGTTCTATTATCGTCAGGGGGGTTTTTGTCGACCGATTTTTATGAAATTTGGCCACAATATTCTTTGATATGCAAATAATGTTTAGGCCAAATTTGAGCATAATCAGTCGTAAAAAACCCTCCTGACAATAATAAAGCGAAACCTGCCAAAGACGTCATTCACCCTATATATTTTTGTGTTTCAATATTTTTATATTATCTTATTTTCAGATCTTCATATTGTCACATTTTCAAAATTTTATTCTTCAATATCACCCTTTATATTTTCAAATTTTCAATATTTTTTATATTTTTTTGTATCTTAATTTTTTAATTTCATGTTTTCATTTTTTTTTTTCATATAGCAATTTTAATTCTTTTATTACATTATATTTTTATGTTTCTTATTTTCGTATTCTAAAATTTTCATATTTTCATGCTTTTATATATTTATATTATTGTATTATGTTCCTTCATATTTTCATGATTTAACATTTTCATAGCCCACTACAAAACATCCCAGGACGAAAAACTTCACAACCTGCCATGTAACCTTTATGCAGACGACGTCCTGGCACATGACCTGCTATTTGATACTCATAACAATCTAAAAAATAATTAAATTCTTTACAATTTCCAGCTTTTTCTACAAGAGATGGACATCCCGAGTTAACTTTGGCACCTAGTTGATGTTATATTCTACAAATATATATATAAAATTTGATATAATTTCTTATAATAATGTTATCCATTTCACTACATATTTATATACAACTACCGAAATAAGAACTTAAAAAGAACGCGGTGCGTATGGTACGGTATGTCCACGCATCCTTCAACCCCTGTAGATTCGTGATATGTACCATGTTGAAGTGACTACTTGAACACGATACATCTCGAAGAATCATCTCTGCGGCAAACACAACGCAGTGGGCCTGGCCGCTTTGAAGTTTATGTCATACCACTGGTATGCTGTGAGCCTCAATATTGACAAGAAAAATTATTGGGCGTCATCTAACTCAATGATTTTCCAGGATGCTTTCTTTGTACTGGCTGCGTTTGTGTTCGATTAGATTAGATTAGGTTGGTTTTAGTTTGGAAACATAAAATAGACGCCTGAAAATAAAAATAATTAAACTGAATTAAAATAAATCAATTAAATTTTACACTTTTGGTCTAACTTAAAAATGTGTTCCAAGCGTGCCCACCCAATTAAGTAATATTACGAGTGTTGATCACCTATGCTACTAAAAGAGATCGTGATTAAAATGGAGGTTGGCATTGTTATTGCTCATCAAAATATAATATTATTCTAGATATTCTCTTCGGTATGAAAACTCAATCCTAACTGTCTCGAAACTGCTTTCACCGTACTGTCGCCCCGAGCACAGCCGCCACTCCCACTCATAGGCAATGTCCCTCCCATCGCCTCGACAGCCTCCAGAAGTATCTACCAAAAGATTTAAGAACTAGAATGAATTATTAACATGTCCAGCCTTTATATAAAATTATTTGTTCAAGCAAAGGCATCATAGATGCGTCATCATATGTTACGCAAAGGCGTCATCATATGTTACTCCAGGATGGTTATGTTACGTTTTATAAAATCAAATTTTTTGCCCTGATGGTGTGTCGAAGTTGATGATGCTAAGATGCGATGTCAGCGCTGGCATTTATTCCGGTAATCAAGAGGGCTCCGTTTCCATTTTTAACCGATGCAGATCACTAGAGACGCACGTGACTTTGTGCATAGGTCGATGGGGAAAAAGCAGGCTATTGACATCCTATTGTTTAGCCTATCGCCAGATCGTAGCCAGGATGTCCCGGGCTATATTTTTTTTTCATACTGCGTTTCAATGATGACAGCGGTCTATGGCTATTGATGATGATGACACCGCACTTGTCACCGGCTCGGGAAAAAGCGATCCTCATTCACCATGTCGTTCTACCGTACGGAATACCGCAATCAGCTCTCCGTTTTAGCTCTTTTCTCCGAGACGACGACGTCCATTCACACGTCCATAACTTTATGTTATCGAAGCCAATCTTCGCATTGTGTAGCTCCCAATGTCACTCTTCATTAATGCAGCGATCACCTCACTCTAAAAATTTTCATTGTCTTGTAATTTCGAGCATCTGGCCTGTCTAAAGCTCCGAATCTGGCAATGATTATTCTATCATTTATTGGCTCTCCCTAGATAGAAATTAAACCAAACTACCTATATGCTTCCAATACGTAGATCAAATAAAAAATAAACATGATTATATTTCCGAACTCATTTATCAGGTACCCTCATACGCATTTATTTTCCATGTTTAATGGAACTTATGTGTACATGTGACATTCATAATATATTATTTTTTTACTTGACCAGTCGAATCTGCGTAGATTCTCCATTCCTTAATCTGATCTAGGGTCTTTTCTTCTCTGTCTGTCAATTCCGCGTAAAGATTGTGAAATAGTACCCCATCAAAAAGTAGAAACGGTTGCTCTTCGAATCCCAATAGGCGCCCAGCTTTGTTAAAATGATTGTAAATCTTCAGAAAGAGAAAAGCAATTCGAAACGGGCGCTTGGCGAGCTTTGTGGGATATGATACGGCTTTAACATCGTATGTTCGGAACGCAACGTCATGTGCCACTTGAAGCAGAGTATCGGCTTCCACTATCTGGATCATTTGCTTCTCCACGAGGCAGTAGAGTGTCAACACTGGAGCCCATAATTGTTCCGGCACCGGCTGCAAGCGGCGGTAGTCCAGGCTATCAGAAGCTATCCAACAGTACAACTGGACTCCCACTTCTAGCGAATTGGTTTGGTCGTTATCTTGTTGCGTAATCATGTTCAACAAAAGAGGTGGCTCTACATGCGTTGGAAACTGGACTGAAACTTCCTGAAAAGAGTATCCCGCTTCATGGCTCATTTTGATTACAATTGTTCGCTTCGAACAGTCCGACAGGATGCGTTTATGGTAGAGAATGATACCAGCTTGCCGCATAAATAATTGGATTACCAAACTTGGATAGTGTTCTCCGAATTCTCCTTTCCGCATGTCCAAAAAATACGCCGTCACATTGACTGGCTTATCCGTCCACACCTGATAACAGAAGGTTTGATTCATTTTCATCAAGGCATCAAGTACGGGATCGCTCGAGTCATTGGTATGGTGGATTTCGTAATTCTGTGAATTTGCGGATTAGTTTATTATTTTACGATTTCTTGAGGTTTGACTTACTGTATCATAAAAATCCAAACTTGCTATGAAACGTTCCTTCAGATCATCATTAACAGCAGCTCTTCCGAAGACACGACACAACAAGTTTTCTAGGACTGCACCTATCTTCAAACGATTCGGTAGTGGCTGGCTTCGAACAAATTCCGCCAGCCTTGGGAATTTATCTCTGGGTTGCCCTAGCGTGGAGTGAAACTGCCGAACCTCATCATACTTTATTATGTCATTACCACCCAATGTGGCAAAAAGACGCATTTGCTGGAAAGACAATCCCAAGTTTTTGACCAACGCAACTCGGTTGTAGGCCTTTGTATCAAGAGTGTCAAAATTGATATCCTTGGCAGACCAATAACGCCAAAAGCCTTCGTAGATCATGAAATCAGTGTCGTTCGATATTATTGCCATAGCTTTCATCTTTTTAGCATATGCTGCCATTTCCTGATCGCACTCATTCATTATTGAAATTATCGTTTCTCCATATTTGCGTGCCACCATAAAAAGTGGGTATAACGTATTGTTAGGAATAATTTGGTGAAAACGATTGACTATCCAGGTCAGATCTCGCCCTGTATCTACAGCATTGATGATGTTCAGCATCTTGTGGTACTTATCGTCTTGACGCATCACCCACGTATCGTATTTTGTGTTTTGCACTGGTCCATCAAAAAAGAATACTAACTTTGCTCTTAGGGTTTGTAGCTTTCCGAAAAATTGTTCCAGCAAATCGGTCACTTGATTAAAGCGTCCGCCACATAGCAATCCCGGAAAGTCTATGCTAGACACCGGACGGTAAAGGGCCATAAGGTCAATTACAATGATCGGTGCAATGGGGTTTGGTTCTGCATAATGCCTCCTAAACAAACCAAAATGAGATATCTTTGTTTACCAAATCAAGTAATAGTAGTAATTATAGTAATAATATAGTAAATAATAGTACCTTGTACTTCAGTAATTTTTTTTTAATTATTCATCAAATTTATACCCTACTTACTTTATTTCAGATTCAATGTTTACGCTGACAAAGCCTTTTCTAACATCAGTGCAAATATAGGTTTCCAAATGACGAATCCCCATTGTTTTTACAATCAGATATTATTCCGCAGCAGTGTATATTTCGTTCATATATTATTATTCGCGAAGTCGAAGCAAATTCTGATCTTCCCTCCTAGGGTCTGTTCAAATATTACGTAACGCAATAGGGGGTGGGGGATTGTTTTATTTTTGTTACGATTTGTTACGCAAAATATAGGGGGTGGGGGTCCTTCGAGAAATTGTTACGCGTAACAATTGAGAAAAAATATTTAAATTTTTCAAAAAATAGTTACTGTCTTCTAAATAGCATAAAATACACAAAGAATAATAATTTATTGTATCGTGGTTCACATTCTACCAAAACAATATTTTTTCAAAAAAAAATGTATTTGTTACGCGTTACGCATAGGGGTGGGGGTAGTTCTAAATTTTGTTACAGATTGTTACGAGGGGGTGGGGGGTTCTTAAAAACAACGTTTTTCGCGTTACGTAATATTTGAACAGACCCCTATGGGAAATCCCACACTGTAAACTCGGCATTACTCATTAATGTGCTAAAAATACACATTTTTTGATGACATATGAAGCTGTCAAAATAATGGGTATTTTGAAATTTTGTATAATGCGTAAATTGTGCACACTTTCACGGTTACTGGCTAAAACCCATTAATGGGTACTATGGTACTCATTTTCCCCAAAACCGCCACTACTCATTTAATGAGTAAACCCGTTTTACCCATTAATGGGTAATCGATATTTATGTCAGAAGATGGGTACTATTTTACCCACCAAACAACAGCAGATTTGCGGCAAAATGGGTAAATAAATACCCATTTTTCAGCAATAGATTTATTAGCTTTATTCACAGCTGCAGATTGTTTTTAAAAGGCATTTTTAAGTAAATAACGAACATCATAACACATTTTTATTTACAAAGTACAATTATGCAATATATCTTATGATGAAAAAAAGAAAATATTCATATCCCACCGCGTCATCTGCCATGGCCGTGCTTTGGGTGCTGATAGTCACGATCCACTGCTGACAGTAACGATAAACGCTGATCTCGCCCTGGAAATTGGAATGATGGCCCGGTTCTGACAGCCGTCTTGCATTTAGAGTGGTATTCCTTATCCAGTTTGGCATGGCAAGAATTTATATGGGAATCCGCTAGTCATACAACAAATTAAGAAAATTCGGTAATATTGTTAAATATGCATTTACATTTATATAGGATATCTACTTACGGCTACGTGTTTTCGATCATTTTAATTTTCCACCTCGTTTTTCTCCTGCGAAACGTTTTAATTGCCAAAACCTCGGCCAAAACAAACGAAACATTTCACCCGACTAGAAATCAAGAATATTTTAATCCAACTATTTTTTCACCCATTAATGGGTAGAAAAACGCACATTTTCGAACCTCAAATCACGGTTCAAATAAATTCTCAGCATGAGTATTTTTTTACCCATTTATCCATTTAAAATAATACCCGCTTTTTGACAGATCCATGTACTATCAAAAAATGTATACTTTTTCACCCATTAATGGGTTCTAGCCAGTAACCGTGTTCATCCTCCAAGCATTTACCCATTAATGGGTGAAAAATGAATTAAGCTGTTTGTGATTTCATCATGATTATGTTTTGAAAACGGAAATGGCAGGCGTTATCTCGTCAAGTTCTTGGTTTTGCAAAACGTTAGTTAGTTATATTAATATAAAAGTTTATAATCTAGTTGTTTTTTCGTTATTGCAGTATGTTAGCTAATTATCGCTCACCACCTAATTATGTGCAAAATGAACCCCAGCGGGAATTTGCCTCGACGGACTCTGCTCCCACAGCGGATTACAACACGACGACATTCAGACGTATTTGCTGGAAGCAGATACCTTGGTGGACAGGCACTTACGAATATGGGACTGGGCGCTTTCCTCACATCAAACTTCAGCTGCGCGTCGTATTTGCAGGATGGAGACTTTGGCTGACGGCCACTCATGGATGTGGCTCTGGGCAGATCCCCTCAAACCAAACTTCAGTTGTTCTGTGCTCCGCGTATAGGCAGCGAGCAGAAACCTTGGCGGACGGCCACTTACGGATCTAGGTCTGGGCGGCTTGTTTCAAACCAAACATGAATGACTTCACTTTGTTTCACGCTCTTTTTGAGCGATAAAAGTGCATCAGAGATGTTTGTTGTATATTAAAAAAAAAATGATTGAAATAAAAATGTGAACATTCTAGTGAAAATTCCTAAGAATATAGATGTTTTTATTACATACAAATTCAAAGAAAAATAAAACCGAAATATTCATTCGTCGTAATGCTAAAATGGGTATTATTTACTCCTTTTTCCCAATATAAAATTCTTGATAAAGAGTAAAATTTACCCTTGATTTTGACGTACAAGCCGTTTATCCATTAATGAGTAAACGCTGTTTACTCTTTTAATGAGTTGAACTATTTAACTTCATAATGGGCACTTTTTTACCCATTAAAGAGTACTTTTCCGGCACAGTGCATAGCCCTCTCCAACCCCATCAGTGTTGGTGCTGTGTTTACAAAATTTTCCTTTGTTTGCTGTTAGAACTGTCATATTTTTTTGTTTGCTGTTAGAAAACAACAAACAATGCGTGGAAACACTAAGAAAAATATCGCAAATTTGAACTAGACATCAGGTGAAAATGATCATTTTCATTTTGATTCAGTGTGCAGCAAAAAAAAATTCACTCTGTGATAGTGTTGGTAAAATCTGCTTGGAGACCTCAATAGACTAACGCAAAATGAACTCCCCCAAGAAATTATGACGTTTGAGCGGGTCGCATAATGAACGCAAAATGAACTTTTGTTCGAGAAGACGACCCGCTCAAATGTCAAAATCCTTCGGGTGAGTGAATTCGATGAACCGCTGCACAGGTCTATAGACCAGTGCATGATGACGTAGGTTGACAGTTCACAGAGCTTTTTCACCGGGACTTAGCCTTTGGCGAAGCCTCCGATAAAATTGTTTCTTCATTTTATTCGCATGTAGATGTCCTTTGCGATTGATTTCATGCTGAATGCAAAGAATATCATTGAAATATTCGGATCGCAGCAATTTTAAACTAAAAATATTGCGCATAAGCCCCAAAATTTTATTCCCACCTTTGGGTTTCCGCGCCGAGCACTCAGCGCCAGACTCGGCGACAAGGAGATAGTGGTCAAGTTGGTACTCCTGATTTTTTGACAACTGATGTCGATAGGTTGTGTGAGTGCACCGGTGTCAAAAAATAGAGCTTTTAGCTGAAAATTTAGTTGTCAAATGCACATTTTGACAGCAATGTAGATGTATGAGTGAATGAAATGTGCAAATGCTCTATCGCGGAAGCAGTCGCTGAAGACAAGTGTCAATGGTTTCAGTGACGAAACGAAAAGTTTCAATGCAAAAAGCAATATGAATTTTAATTTTCTCCTCATCGATTTTTCTTCTAACACCTTGTAAACAAGCTCTGTGAACTGTCAAATAAGTGAGGTTAGATCAAGATCTTGCATTGGTCTATTGGTATCTGTCAGAGTTTGAGTAAAACATGGCCGCCATCTCCTCCCTCTGTTGCTCTATACACGGTTAGAAAAAAGTATTTAATATTAGGTACTTTTCACTCAAATCGGGGGTTCAGTGTGGGAACCTAAAATTAAGTAATTTTTTCTTGAAATTAAGTAAAATTCACCTAATATTAAATAAAATGTACTTAATTTTAAATAGAAACTAACCAAAAGTTAGGTAAATTTCACTCAACTTTTGTAAACATGAGATTACTCAACGTTGGGTTCCCACACTTTAATGCCCTTGTTGAGTGGTTTTGCTCTTCATTTTATGACAACAAACGAAAGAGGGAAGGAGATGCAAGAGAAAAAAAGTACCTAAAATTAGGTACTTTTTTCTAACCGTGTACACGGTTAGAAAAAAGTATTTAATATTAGGTACTTTTCACTCAAATCGGGGGTTCAGTGTGGGAACCTAAAAATAAGTATTTTTTTCTTGAAATTAAGTAAAATTCACTTAATATTAAATAAAATGTACTTAATTTTAAATAGAAACTAACCAAAAGTTAGGTAAATTTCACTCAACTTTCATAAACATGGGATTACTCAACGTTGGGTTCCCACACTTTAATGCCCTTGTTGAGTGGTTTTGCTCTTCATTTTATGACAACAAACGAAAGAGGGAAGGAGATGCAAGAGAAAAAAAGTACCTAAAATTAGGTACTTTTTTCTAACCGTGTAGAGTATACTGTTAAAACCCATAAAGAACTGTCATTGTTTCGACTTCGCGAATTAAATCAAGCATAATTTTTCATAACGACGTATGTAACAATTATGAGGATTCGAGAAATCCTTTGCAGAAAGTTGGCAAAACTTTTTCTAAAACTGTTTTAAAACTAAATCTTTTTTCAATATTTTTTTCCGCTGGCATGCATCATTACATGACACGTAATAAGCGTGCTTCACAGTAAAGCTCAGTTCATTCAAATTCATTGTGAAAAACGATAAAATTATACATACACCGGTATGCTACACGTACGTCGGTGTACATTGGTCGGTTTTCCATAGTGCACGATTGACGCAACTACAGTTTTGTTTTGTTTTGCTTTTTTTGTTACATAGGTCGCTCTTATTTCCCATATGTTAAAGCGACGTATGTAACAGTGAGACTTCAAAAATAGAAATTTTTACATACGTCGATTCGCAAAAAGATTGAATTAAAGAATTTTAAGATCTGAAATCAGTAAAATCGATGCGTATTATATGAAGCCGCGTGTGATTGTCACGTTGTATATAAAACCCCGTTTTGTTTACTTTTGTTACATACGTCGTTATGAAAAATTATGCTTGAAATGTTGCAGACTGCAGCACATACACGAAAAAAAAAACAAAACAAAAACATTCACGATCAATGCTGAGCCGAAATTTCTCACCAACACGAACGCACTACACTCACATGAATCTCTACGTAAATTTCATCAGAAATATCATACATTGACAAAAATCCAATCATATCCATAATGCATTAAGGCTCCCCCAGACCTAAGCGATTTCATCGCCGCGACGGCGACAACTAGTCGCCTATCGCTGGGTCCCTGCAGGCAATGTTCCATTTATGTTTCCATACCAACGACGACAGAATCGCAGTCGCAGGGAAAAAAGGCCAATGAGTTTTCCTCCAGCTAGTGTCAAAAAGTACAGTGACCGATTGATTTTTACATACCGACAAGCCGCCATTACCGAGCGTGGAAAGCTGGATAGCGGCTGGTTATTAACGCACACATAAAATTTATTTGGAAATTTGTTTAGATTTTTGCCAATAAAAATGTGTGGATTTTTATTAGTGTAGAGGATGTCACGGGGATATAGGGATAATAGAGGTATTGTCGGGCCACCACCAAACCGGACCGCGCGATTGAGCACTCGTGATGCGACGCGAGTCGCGACAATTCGAATTATATCATTAGTAGTGCGCATCATGCACGCATGTATGTACTATCATGAGCACTGTGGTAGTCACGTGTGGTCATCACGCGAGTGTATATAAGACTAGCAGCTTGATTGACTGAGCTGTATCTCAAGCACTCACTATCGCACCGCTGGTCACCGGTCAACCAGTGTGTCGCATACAGATGTAATATAGTATGCGTACAGTCCGAACCGCAACTAATAAGCATGAGCATCCAGATGATTGAAGCACCAATCACCACATCCCCCTTTCTTTAAATTGAACATGTTCGCTAATATAACAATGGTGTATATGTAATATGTTAATGTTCAAATAATACCCTAGTTGAGGACATGCTGCTTCTAGAGGTATTACAAAATCGTCAATAACGAAAATCGGTTTATTATAAACTTTATGTTATTAATTTGAAATATAAGTCTGGTAATAGTGTAGGTAGATAAATAACATTATTGTCACGAGTTTACATCCATTTTTTCAGCCTATAAATTATTTTATGACACCCATATCCGTTTTATTACAAGAATGTCCGAAGGTCTTAGATCAACATACACGGAAGATAATTACTATTAACTAATGCGATATTGCTAGACATATACTCTTCGAAGATAAGGTTTTACAAACCAAACAGTACAAACCTGATTCATAATACCTACTACTATTTGTATATCGTGCACTGAGATAATGTATCGACGAATATTCATAAACTTAACGCGCTGCGAACCTCGCCTTCTTGTGCCGTTGAATCGTTGTTGAGATCTATCTATTATAGAGCTAAAAAAGTAATAAGGTTTATGCTGATCCTCTAGTAGCTTTGCGAACAAAGGGATAAAATTTCTGATCCGAAGATGACGAGGTCGATTCTCGGTCCGGTCTAGGATATTTTCGGGTTGGAAACCTTGTCGACACTCTGGGTATGTTGTATCCATTGTACCTGCCACACAAGACGCATACTCATGCAATGGCGGGCATAGAAAAGCTTTCAATCAATAACTGAGGGAAATGCTAATAGAATACTAAGTTGAAAAGCAGGTCAAGTTCCAATTGGAATGTTGAATCATTGGAGAAGAAGAGAAGAAGGTTCATGATGATGTGCATATCATTCAAAACATGATAAGAAATTTGAAATTATCCTCAACCATAACTTCATTATAGGGAAGATCCATTAATTACGTAACGCAAAAATTGGACTTTTTCAACCCCCCCTCCCCCCTATGTCACACTTTTTGTATGAAGCTTCTGAAAATTTTGTATGGGTCGTCACACTTCACTCAACCCCCCCTCCCCCCTCTAAGCGTTACGTAATTTGTGGACGTTCCCATATTCTAGTTTCGTATCATACATATTACAACATGATGATTATGAATGATTGCATTTTTCGTTACACACTCAAGTAGGTCTGCTGCCTTATTGAAATATTAATGTTCAAGTATTCGAGTTGCTATGGAAAATACCACAATCCCATATAAAAGAGTTAATTTTTTTGTCGATATCTTCTGAATACATCATTTTGCTATTGTAAGGTCAATGTGTATTATCTAGGGATCGTAATTTTTACTCAATTTCACAAGCAAAGAATGATCACTTCAAGACTTTCGAAAGAAATCGCTATGCGGGAAAAACGAAATATCTGATGAGTTATAAACACTGCTCATCCTCTCACATCCCCCATTCTTTTCGTGCTTTAACCAACAAAACCAGGTTCAATGGTACAAAGGACCCAATCCTAATAATACAAGCCACTCCTGTCGACGTTCTATATACAATTTCTGTAAATGACATAACTTTCGTCCAAATCCATTCCAGAGAGAAGAGTTGCGAGTAAAAGATGTTTACCTTCTTATAAAGGAACTGGTGCTCAACGAGATATTTAAACCTCAACGATGACTGCTGTACGCTTTCTCTAAGTTTCAGAAGCCCACACGAGGGGCCCGTGCAATCCATAAAAAAAAATCCATCCATGTATCAACCCTTGCACTATAACTATACGAAACGTGTGTACTATACGTAATGTGTAATCTAGCACTCCACTATGCCATAAAGAAATGTTTGATCAACACAAATGATCCATCGGTGAACCAATCTGAGACTGAAACCGCTACAATAAAAACAACAGATCATTCATCCATGATTAACTCGAGGATTCACTACAGTTTCCCGTGCGTTTCCCATTTCTCATATATTGACGCACATTACAAACTTGCAACACACATCAAAAACTTCAAGCCAGCCTTCATATGATGTGGACACAATTTGAGTTAACTGCCTACCACAGCTGCACCGCACGTCAAAACTCTTGGTCCATTCACAGTTTCAAAGAGTTACCTGTACGAACCCTCGCCTCCATCACCGAAGTCACCGATTCACGACGAGTCCATCACAAAGTATGCAAAATCAAAAGTATAACCACAAGATCAAATGAACAACATATCAATCTGATGAATGGCAGTGCCACTATTTCCATAGACCTGTACTATTACCCTTGTATCGAGAGGAGTCCATCTTAACGCTTACAGTTCATTTTCAGTGAACTCAATCACCACTACCTACGGCCCTTTCTGTAAACTCAAAGGACCCAATCATATAAACCCTCTCGTCGAGTTAAACTACAGAGTTCTCAGAATTAATGAATTACATCACAGCACACTTCACGCGCTCTCAGTTAATCTAATCACAGAACTTCTGCGCAAGTGAATTCAATCTTAGCTTTCGTTATGGCTAATTAGTCAATTTATTCACACTGCACTTTTACGCACTCGTAGTGAATTTATTCACAACGTTCTCTGCTAACTTTCAGTGAATTTAGTCACAGTGCTCTCCACGCGATCTCAGTGAGTTCGATCATAAACACGCTCTCAGTGAATTTAATCACAACACTTTTCCTCCGTTTTCAGTGAATTTAATCACAGCGTCCTTTTCACGCTCTCAGTGAATTTAATCACAACGCTTTCTGTGCGTTCTCAGTGAATTTAATCACAGCACTCTTTACACGCTCTCAGTGAATTTAATCACAACGCTTATTCCGCGTTCTCAGTGAATTTAATCACAACGCTTTTCGTGCGTTCTCAGTGAATTTAATCACAGCGTCCTTTGCACGCTCTCAGTGAATTTAATCACTACGCTTCCTGCGCGTTCTCAGTGAATTTAATCACAGCGTCCTCTTCACGCTCTCAGTGAATTTAATCACAGCGCTCTTTACACGCTCTCAGGGAATTTAATCACAACGCTTATCCCGCGTTCTCAGTGAATTTAATCACAACGCTTTTTCCGCGCTATCAACACGATCTAAGTGAATTGAATCGCAATTCACTCCAGTTAAATAGTCCCCGTTCATCCACACCTTAGTCTTCTTTTACGCGGTTGAAATTCGTTAGTTTCACAACTATTTGAATACCACCTAAATTTTCTTAGATTATTTCTTAGCAGCTATACTGCTTGTAACCGCATAGTTGTGCCATCTTTGCTGGGTTTCCTATTTATATGGGACATTTATGTAATTACAGGCAGTGTAGACTTATGATGGACCGTCTAAAAATAAACCTTGGAGTACCTCACTTTATACTTGACAGCTATTTTGTTCATGTTCATTTTACTGAGCTTAACTAAGAAAACGTTTATTATGAAATAAGTTATGGCTTCTGTCAATCTTCTAGTTTCAATTGTGCAACATAAGATGCTGATTCTGTCGAAGTAAAATTTACCTTTGCCTTAAATGCTTAACGATGTTTTATGCTCGCTTCTTTCCGATTACACAAATGGATACTATTTATAGATTTACAGAACAGAAGAGTACCAAATCTTTACAGTTACTTATTGCTTTCTAAACCATTATTCTTCACCATCGGCACATACTGAATTTTGAAAGATTATATGCATTATTGGTAAGATTTGGATTCCCAGGATTCCAGAGGATACATTGCTTCTTGAAGAACCGAGTAAACAACGTAATTTACGAAGCATTTAATCAAATATGAAGATTTTGTAATCTTTTCCAAAAACATGCCAAAGTGCAAACGCAGAAGTCGTTTCTCTCTCCAGTTAAATCAATATTATTCAAAACTCGAAACTAAGGTCCAAACTCCGCAGCTTCCAATGTAGCTCTATGGCCGGGCTCCTGAAACCTATTCACAAATAATTAACGCTACACATATCTATATCTATCAATTATCTATGATATTTCATGCTCTGATTAATAGACGGCACTTCTTCGACATTATCGACGTGAAGGCATATCGTAACGCTAGCATCGACTCTGACTACATATTTGGTAATGGTTGAACTGCGCCCAAACTAGCCGTCATCAACAATGGTATGACATCGACGAATGAAAACTGTTATAATACTAGCTCTGAACAAAAACACTTTGCTAGATAATACAACTTTATTTCATTATGTATGCATCAATGGATACTTTTTTCTCTTAATGTACCATTCATCAAATATTAGGATTTTTTTTATTTGTGGAAATAAATATGGGAAACATGACTTACGTTTGTATTTCTGTAACTAAATCGGCGTCATTTTCATTGAAGCACTGTAACGGCTCACACATTGTAACACAATAATAACTAGACCGTCAGCACTCGACGTCAATGCTTCAACACATGGCAGTGAACAAAATGCGCACCTATTATCCATCGCGAAGCGCGAAGCCAAACAAGACCTGACATGTCTCAACAGTACACCGCGTGAGAATTTTTATATTTATTAGCACGCTGACCATCACGATTAGCAATCAATTTTATAAGCACTAAACCCATTCCGTATCAGCAGCACACTAGACTAAACCAGTAAACCACTTTTTTTTCTTCAAAATAACACCCGAAACGCACTTTTTGCAAGGAATTCTTTCAAACACCAGCTATTTTTTTTCTCACACTTTCTTGTACATCACAAATCACAAATCAACCACTGATTATTCCCATTTGGATAATGACAACTTAATTCAATTCACAACAAACTAAACTAACTTTTCCATATTTCCGATTGGGATGAAAAAAAAAAAAAATTTTTTTCCTCGTCGCCACTTGTGGTAGTCACGTGTGGTCATCACGCGAGTGTATATAAGACTAGCAGCTTGATTGACTGAGCTGTATCTCAAGCACTCACTATCGCACCGCTGGTCACCGGTCAACCAGTGTGTCGCATACAGATGTAATATAGTATGCGTACAGTCCGAACCGCAACTAATAAGCATGAGCATCCAGATGATTGAAGCACCAATCACCACAAGCACTAATCAGAAATGAGTTGCGACGTCTAATAGCTGCAGATATTTCATTTTATTGAAAACAAATTTTCGATTTTCTACTATACACGGAATAATAAACCAAACATGTTGGGTACCTATCTGTCAAAACGTACTGATTTTTCCTTCGTTGACATTTAGTGTCTTATCCTCGCCATCAAAACATGTTTCGCCAGTGACGACAGCGACAATCTTCCTCTATAGTTTATTATTGTCGGGCCGCCACCAAACCGGACCGCGCGATTGAGCACTCGCGCTGCGACGCGAGTCGCGACAATTTGAAATATTTCATTAGTAGTGCGCATCATGCACGCATGGATGTATACTATCATGCGCACTAATCAGAAATGAGTTGCGACGTCTGATAACTGCAGATATTTCATTTTATTGAAAACAAATTTTCGATTTTCTACTATACACGGAATACCTCTATTATACACGGTAATATCGGAATACTCATTTTAGGAGTACTTTTTGATCACTTATCAGTGTATTGCTTATACGTCAAATTATGCGTACTTTTAGGGAGTACTTTTTACGCCTTTCCTAGAATGTGGATGATATTGGAAAATGCGTAAAAAGTAGCTTATTGCGAGAAAAGAAAATTTTCATTCTGCTGACATTGTTAAAGTTAGCGAGTAGGTACGGAAATTGTTCGTGATTATATTTAAATATGAATTTTAAACGAAATGTTATTTAATCTTTAAAATGAAGTTCGCTGGTGAGGACATTTAGCTAAACTAGTAAGTATACTCATCAAAACAAACATTTTTATCCATTTTTTGCTTAATAATATTTTCCTAATAGGTATTTGATTGTTATGAACGGTAATATCAGCACGCAGCCCCCCTTGTCCCCGTGGCCTATTCCTGGCATCAGCGACCTCGTTGTCGTTGTTCGAGACTCCCTCGGAGGAGATTCTCCGGAAGATAAAACGGAATCAACTTTGTCTGTGGTCGAACGCTAAAGAACCATGAGTCCGGAGTTGAACGCTTAATAACCAACCTGATGTCAGTTCGAGATTCCCTCGGAGGAGATAAAGAACCATGAGTACGACTCAACTTGTCGGATCAAGCGGATCGAAAACAAGAGAACTGGAGTTTGAAAAGACTGCAGAAGATCGTCAAATAATGGTAAGCAAATTATTTTTTATTAACAGAATCACAAATTCAGAACTTGTTTTTTATGTTCTAGATCATCAAAGCGTAGGATGAATCCGGATTACAGCATAGATTCTACTTACTTTATGATTATTTATTTTTAATGCAAACTATTATTTAATTATCCAATTTTATAAGTGTACTATTTTAGTTTAAAAGTGACAGGACAAAAACAATCTGGTGCGATGTAATTATTAAAAATTGGCAAAAATAAAAAATACTTCGAAATTGAAAAACTGTTTACTTCTTCAGTGAGTAAAATTCATACATTTAACTAATATTTAACTTAGGGGTAAAAAGTATACATTTTTTATTTTTGTCGGAGTAAAATATACACACTTTTTACTTTGCGAACAGGAGTAAAAAGTATGCCTATTTTGACGTATGGGCAATATACTCATAAATGAGTAAACGAAATATACTCCTTTTAGGCGTAGTTCCACTTTTCTAGGATTATGCGTACTTTATAGTTCTAAAAGAGTATTTTCTGGTTACCGTGTAGGGATAGATCAAACAAACCCAAATTTTGAGTTGTTTTCGATCTGGCAGGATCTGGCATTTCTTGTATTCCATCCTTTGATATCAAAAACAGAGAAAGAAAACCACCCAACGATAGAAGCTCGATGGGGAAAGCCAACACTAGGTTAAAGGGGTTGAACTCAAATTTAGGTTGTTTAAACCCAAGGAGCTAGACTTTACTAAGGTGGCGCAAATCAGCGCTGCGTGCCACTAGCTCTCTCTTTTACTTCTCTTAAAAATCAGCCACTGCCAATAATTCATTGAAATTCTAAAGCATTTCCCCCTTTCAAATGTTAAGCGAGATTATAGATGAAATTTTCATGCCATATCTGCAAAAAAAATATTTTTTACTGTGTAATAGAAACATATGTTTCATGTCAAAAAATGTAAACAATGTTTACAGCAGTGTTGTAGTTCTCATCGTTCTCATAATTTAAAATCTTTGGATTAGGTAAATTATAATAAAGGATAGGTATATTTATTTGTTCCGACAGTCTTTGAGTTACAAGACTTTTACTTAGATCAAGGCTTACAATCGACACTTCTTAAACGGGAAACAGGCAGCTACGGCGAACTGCCAAAATTGTTTCGCAAATGGAGAACGCCCAGATTGATTCCTTCCAACTGTTACCAAGCGGAGACCCTTGTCGACTGTGTCTCAAGAAGTGCGAACAATCCTACGGCCTTTACGTAAACTCCCCGGACGGAATTTTGCGAGAGCTACCGAAAAAGATACTGGACTGCATTGCATTGGTTGTGACCGACAACGAGCCGCACATCTTTTCCAAACTGGTGTGCAGCGATTGTATCTGCAAGCTAGACTACTTCTATGAGTTTCGAGAAAATTGCCGTAAATGTCAGGCGTTCTTCAGCGGTATGTTCCCTGGAGGGTGACCAGGTATGGAGGATGACTAACTTTCAACTTTTATGTTTGTAGAAATGCTTATGTTCTGTCAAGCGGAAGCTGCTATCGAACGTCAGCAGGAACAACAGCAGCAACATGCTCATGATGTCCATCAACAGATACTGCCAGAAATTAGCTTTCCTGGGCACGACTTCTTAATGGACGGAAGCACTAATAAGGATTATGAGTACATCATCCAAAGCCTGGAGAAGGAGGACATTTTGTTTTCTGCCAACGTAGAGGCTCTAGAGGTATGGAAGACGGGTTTTTGAAGAAATAAGTTTCGAATACTAATTTCGTTAATTGGATATTTCAGTTGAAAAAGGAGCTAGAGTTTTCGATTCAGCAAAATCAGCAGGAAGAGAAATTTATTCCTATGGTCGAATCCTCAGGGCCGGAAGGTGTAATCCCTAGCGAAGAAACTTGTTTTAATAATCTGGAAGCAATAGTGGAATCCATTGCGCAGCAGAACGCTTCCGTGGGATATGCAATCACCGAAACTGTTCCGGGGAACGATCTCGATTATGACGATTTTGTGGGTATTGAAACAGTAGACGACAACAGAGATGCTGTAAGATTCCAAATCTTTAAATATTCTTTTACTTATCAAGCCCCATTCAGTCAATTTCAGAGATTCAACTTCAGCAAATTATCGAGGAGCCTCCAAAGTACGAGTCTGCAATAGTAACTGTTGCTGTCCCATTAGCGTCAGATGAAACTACGGAGAAAGTTGATCCTGCGGAATCCCAAACCGTGGTTGGGCAGATACCTCTTATGCAAGCCCCAAATGACCGCACATGTGATATTTGTGGAAAAGTCTGCTCCACTCGCACAAAACTGAAAATCCACCGAAACACGCACCTCAACGTGATTCCATTTCATTGTACCTTTGAAGGTTGCCTCAAAGCATTCAAATCAAAGAAAGGTTTGGATGAACACATGGCGAATCACACTGGAAATTTTGCACTGTCTTGTAACATTTGCGGAAAAGGCTTCTTGAAGCAGAGCAACCTAACTAGTCATCTCAGGACTCACGCGGATCAAAAAACATTCCGCTGCAACATTTGTAAGCAAGCCACCTTTAAGAGCAAGAAAGCTCTCCTCGATCACAGAAATCGTCACCTAGGTTTGAAACCGTTCGAATGTGATCAATGTGGGAAGCAGTTTACCAATCAATATCTTCTGGAACAGCACGAGAAGGTCGTCCACACCGGGGTTCGGTTCTCATGTCCTCAGTGCGATAAAACATTCACCTGTAAAAGTTATCTGAAGGTACATCAACGGATACACCAGAATGTTCGACCGTTCACGTGCGAAGTTTGCAACCGAGGGCATGTAACGAGGCGGGATTTGGAAGTGCACATGACTTTGCACACCGGAGTAAAGCGATTTGTCTGTGACGTGTGCGGTAAGGATTTTGCACGTTTGAATGCACTAACGTTTCACAGGAGAATACATGAGCCCCGTAGAAAAAGTTCCGAGAATAAAGAGGAGGATTTGCCTACGGCAAATGAGTAGTAGATTAATAACGTCTTTATTAACTTAATAGAAAAGAAAAATCATTTCAGTTTTCACTAACCGATTGCTCATTGAGCCGGTGACAGCTAAAGTGGTACATTTTGTAACCTCTCAAATCAGTTACAATCCTATCGTAGCATTGACCGACAAAAAAATGCATATAAAAAAAAACAAAAAAAATCGTACATTAGTAATATGTGGTCCTGGAATTAAATTAAAAAAATTATCAAGATTATCTATGTTATACATTTAAAGTTTTGTTATCCCATCCTAATCCCTTTCCCTTGGTGTCAGTCAGATGCCCTCTACACTGCCTATGATCGCATATTTGTAACAATCGACAAAAGTACACTACAAAAATTCCACACATTTTTATTGGCAAAAATCCATTAGTTTAATTCATGATTCTTATTAGTGCACACATAACCACTCTCCACGCGAAGTACAAATATAATCTATAATCAAATAAAATGTATGTGTGGTCTCTAATATGCAGTTATTGAATTTATGTGTGGGTACAAATTGCATATATTTGGGTCGCCAAATTGCAAAAATTTATGTGTGCGACAAATATATTCAATATAAAGAATTTTTTCGGTGTAGGCATGGGAGAAATGGAACGATGAAGTTTATAATATGCATAAGTATGCAAATCTGAATGATTTTCTGAAAATTCCCAAAAATTGCACAAAAACTTTATCTAGTTGGAATCTTCGGTAGAAACATTTCCATTATTTGGTATTTGAATGCCATCTATTTTCGAAAATTTTTGTACACAGCGCATGGCGTACCGGCAATAATGTTTTCCAGTGTTACGGTTATGCTTAATGTTACAAAACAACTTGGTAGTTTTTCGAGTTTTTTGGAACAAACTCTCTTATTTCACCTGGTCAGCTGGAAGAACTAGCAATTTGGAGATGATTCATGAGCCTTTCTCAAAATCGACAAAAATGCAAATGTTATAAATATGCGATCATGGGCAGTATAAACCTATTATAAATTCAAATTTGAATTGTCTAATCTCTTACCTCCTGACACCAAACAACCGCTGACAACAAACGACCGTTTGTAACAACTATTATAACCCGCTATCATGTTAGGCTGTAACAATTACCCTTTTATGCTATGACGATTTTACCACGGATCAGCAGATATAAAAATTACCTGAATCCAGGTCAATGGATCGTATTCGGTAACAGAAAGGTGTCCGCTAAACTACCAGTAGGAGTGCCAAGAGTTGCAAAAGCTCTGTGTGCGCTTCTACTATGCTGATCTGCAGTGAACAATCGAACAACTGTGTCATGTAGGCGTACATCGATCAAAAGGTACCAAAGTCATAGAGAGACGCCATACCAACTCGGTGACCAAGTGATTCATCCACCGAACGTCGGGAGGAGGGGCCTTTTATCGAATGAGCGTTGTCAGCATCGACCGGGCGAGCAGCTGGTAACAGTACTCTCGCGTGTATGCGATGCCACCATGCCTAGGAAAGTCCACCATATGAATGGGAGGCCACCGGCTTACTGGTGGACTCAAGCAATTGCGAACCTGCGCCGCGCCTGCCTACGGGCACGGAGGCGGATGCAGCGAGCACGCACAGAAGAGGAGCGTGTTAAACGACGGGTGGCGTTCGTGGCTGCTAGAACCGCTCTGAAGAGGGAGATTAGATCAAGCAAAAAAGCCTGCTTCGAGGGCCTGTGTCAAAGTGCCAACGCGAATCCATGGGGTGACGCGTATATGGTCGTAATGGCCAAGACACGTGGGGCGATGGCCCCAAAGAGCGGTCTCCAGAGATGCTGGAGAGGATCATCGCGTGGTTATATCCACGTCATGACCCAAGTCCCTGGCCCCACTTAGTGGAGCTGCCAGGGTCCAGGGTGGCCGACGAGGGAAGACCCAAGTAACACCGACATCTTTTTTGCGGAGGTTTAAGATACTTGTTGTATAACGGTTAGAAAGATGAAATACAAAACATAACATGTATGATGAAAGTTGTGAAAAGGTTTTTGTTAAACATACAGCTTTTCGATCATAGAAGATGTTTTGTATTACATTCTCACGACTCGCTGATAACAAGTCATTTTTGACATTTGTTTGGGTTTTCAAGATGTTTAGTTTTACACTCTCAAGACATAAAACATGTCGCCAGGAAGATTTCACGAACTTACAATTAACATGTTTATTTTTTGATATTTGTTTAGTTAGATTATGTATAGTTATGATGCGGGCTCAGCAGAAATCGAACTTTATTTCAACATCTCTTCAGATCTAAGCAATGGATATTTTTCATCGATTCTATCGTCTGTCGAGAACTCGCCATATTGCTGTTCTGCAGATTCGAGCATGTGTTTACAGATGAATTTCTAAATTTTATGTTTTTCATATAGTGCGTATTTTTCTCCAATCAATGGCGCATGAATTTAGGAGAAGTAAAATAAAAAGTTCCACGAGGAGTCATGAGTGGCATATAAAAGCATCTTCACTATAGACACTATAGGTTCCATAGACGAGCTGAGGCGAAGGCGAGTGTAGCCAAACGAACTGTCAGTTAGTGTAGCCAAACGAGCATGACGTCACGATTGCAATCCAAGCAACAGAGCGTGTGACGTCAAATTCACGTGGTACACTGTGAAAAAGTGGAAAAACACACTTAATCGAAATGACCCAACCGTTCCTGCGCTCGTCTATGGAACCTATAGTGTCTATAATCTTCACGAATTTCAAATGCTATGTACCTATGTGTATTATATTTTATTTTATAAATTCATAGCTAAATTTATGCATGCATTTTTTCATCCAATATTGTAAATATTCTTTTGGCATGAAACATTTGTCAACAACGTTTGTTGTATTCAATTTGACAGATCATATTATGTTGAGTGAATGTTATTGAATACTCACTTCCACACGGGGATGACAAGCTACGCCATCTTTGTCGCATCTTTTCTGAATCACCAATACGAGTGCACTGCGAATGCAACATAAATAATTGCGAGGGTAAAAATGATATAAAACGAACAAAGGCATAGACAGTACCTTGGGAAACTAGCATTCTAAATAATTCAGCAAATAAGTTGAACATTCTTAAGTTTGAAGCATGGAATCAAGTGTAAAATTGTTTTAATTGATAATTCGTTAAATTTTTCTCTATTTTCTCATGATTGTATCATGTTGCATTATTGAGTGGTATGGGCGTTTTGCATTATATTCTCCTGTAAAAACGTAAACATTCAAAATTCACGCACATACTATTGCAAAATAAATCAGTATTGGGGTAATTTGACACCGGGGGATAAATTTATCACCCAAAAAAGAACGAACAGGCAAACCTGTCAAAATCCATAGTAAAAAAAATTGGATGTCGCTCCTCTCCTCGCTTCCAACTTAACTTTAGTCTTGTGAATGTATTAAGATGTTGAAATTTTCAACAATTTTAGCGCTGTTTCGGTCGTGTGAAGGTCATGAAACAAGTTTATATACCAAATCATGAACAACCTATATGTTTGAAAGATGAATATTTTACTCTCATTCAACAAACTGTGTTACTTGGTGAGTAACTCTGGCGGAACTTGCGGGGATTGCACAGTCTCTTAGTGTAGGTAAGGCGCCAGGACCGGATGGTATTCCGAACCTGACCATCAATGCGGCCATTGCTGAGGCTCCCGAGATGTTCAGATCTGTCATGCAGAGATGCCTGAACGAGGGAGTCTTCCCTGAAGCATGGAAAAGGCAGAGCTTGGTCCTATTGCCAAAGGCGGGAAAACCACCGGGGGATATATAGACCAATATGCCTGCTTGATACAGCGGGGAAGGTGCTCGAGAAGATCATCCTCAACAGGTTGTTGATACGCACGGAGGGTGCGGATGGTCTATCGAGTAACCAGTTTGGCTTCCGAAACGGTAAGTCGACCGTAGACGCTATCTTGTCGATTACCAAATCCGCGGAGATAGCTATCCAGTGTAAGAGGAGAGGAGTTCGCTATTGTGCAGTAGTGACTCTCGACGCGAGGAATTCATTCAATAGTGCCAGTTGGGCAGCTATTGCAGATGCGCTTATGCGTTTTGGAACTCCCGAGTGCCTGTACAATCGAGTACTGGTATACGTCACGGAGGCGGGGCGGAAGTGCGTTGACATAACCTCAGGGTTCCCGCAAGGTTCCATAATGGGTCCGGTGTTATGGAACGTCATGTGCGACGGTGTCTTGAGGTTGAAGTTCCCGGTGGGCGGGGTAATCGTCGGCTTCGCTGACGATATTACGCTGGAGGTCTACGGCGAATCGATCGAAGAGGTGGAGTTGACTGCAACCCACTCGATCGCAATTGTGGAAGAGTGAATGAGTTCCAGGAAGTTAGAACTGGCTCACCACAAGACTGAGGTGGTTGTTGTTAACAACCGAAAGTCGGAGCAACAAGCGCTGATAAGGGCAAGCAACTGCGTGGTCACTTCTGAACGCTCCATCAAACTCTTGGGAGTAATGATCGACGATAAGCTCACCTTTGGTAGCCACGTCAATTACGCCTAAACGCGTGCCTCCACAGCTATAGTGGCATTGTCCCGGATAATGTCCAATAGCCCGGTTTATGCCAGCAAGCGCAAGCTTCTGGCTAGTGTCGCTCTGTCCATACTGAGGGAGGGGGGGCAGCTTGGGGCACGGCCCTGCGTATTAACTGCTACAGAACGAAGTTAGAAAGTACATATAGGCTCATGTGTCTAAGAGTTGCGAGCGAGTACCGTACTGTGTCGCACGATGCACTTTGCGTCATCACCGGTATGATGCCTATTGACATCGTTATCGGTGAAGACATAGAGTGTTTCGAAATGCGCGGCACGGGAAGCATCCGTAGGACTGTCATGTTGGCCTCAATGGTCAAATGGCAGTGTGTGTGGGACAGTTCTACTAAGGGTAGATGGACCCATAGGTTGATACCGGAGATAGGTACGTGGGTCAAGAGGCGCCATGGGGAAATCACTTTCCGCCTGATCCAGGTCCTTACAGGCCATGGTTGCTTTAGACAGTATGTTGCGAGAAGTGAGCCTAGGCCCTTTGTGTAACTTCCACATCGCTGCAGCTGTCAAACTACAACAGAAAGCGTGGAGTAATATTTTTCACGTTGATTGACTAAGAAATTCTCTATAATTAAAACAAGTTAACCGATTAGTTAAACTATTAGCCTAAGATTGAAGTATCGCGAGTTGGACTATTAATTGTTATCTTTATGTTTATCAAGTGAGGTGAGGTTAGATGGAAAAATTATCTGTTCCAATTTCATGCTAAAATTTGTTTATAATCACAGGAAAAAACCTTTTCAAACTCGTTGATTCAACTAACTAAGGCACATCGATCCTGTAAAACCTGAAATAATTTGTAAGAACTTTCAACTTTTTCCGAATGTATGTTACAAATTTATTGAATTTGAATATTTTAGCACATCTACTGTACAGCACATAACCTCGGTGCACCTAACCTCGAACTTTACCTCCTCCCTATGATTGCCAGCTAATTGCGAACTGAAGAGAAAGCTAACTGTAAGTTTATACAAAAATTCATACCTTATTTTAATTCTAAAAAAATCATATGTTACAGTTTGAGTCACGCAATAAAAGTTACGGACTACAGAAAGTTTTCCACAAGCTCAAAAGTTATGAGCTCTCAAGGGAATAATTGTTGCCGAGGTTGCACTCGACCGGAAGATGCTGACGATATGGTAGCTTGTGACAATTGTAGCCAGTGGTGGCATTACAGCTGCGCAGGAGTAGGAGCCTCTGTTGGTAACCGTTCGTGGCGCTGCAACAGCTGCAATAAGCCTTCTTTGTACGGCTCAGTTGACTCGTCAAGAACCACTCGGACAACGGGAACAAGTGCGCGACTCCGATTGCAACAGCTAGAAGAATCAAAGACATTGGAAGATCGGTTACGCCACGAACAGGCTGAAAATGAGAGACAATACCTTAATACAAAACATCAGTTGGAGGCCGAACTCGAAGCTGAGGAGAAAAGCGAGATCAGCTAGCTCCACGAGCTCCAATATGCGGACACGACGCCGTGAAGACGTTCAAAAGTGGGTAGCCCAACAAAATTTCGAGCAAATGCCAGATATTTCCAGGCTGAACTTTGAAACCGGTGAGCACACCGTCGCCGGTGCAATAGCAATTTCGTCGAATATAAATCACCCGCCGACATCGGTCCAATTTGCGACCATGCAGTGATTCTTTTCCTGAACAAAACACAGTCCCAAAGAAACAGATGAACACATTTCCGGAAACGAATAAAACCTTCCTGTGTCAACAATATCCACACAATTCAGGGACAAACCAGCACAACGTCACCGACAACCCGCAATACTCCTATTATCCACATTTGGAGAAAAAGCCAGCAACGCGGTGGTCTGGAACGCACGGTTTTTTTTTTTATCTATTGCATTTATTTGACAGGCTCAGGCGTGTATAACACTTAACGGAGCCGAGACTCTTTATGATATTTAAAAACTATATCATTATTATTAACAGTTAGTAAGGGGAAAGGGACATTGACCAAGATACTCGTGGTGACACAAGGTTAGATTGCGTAATTTCAGGATGGCCAGGGTTGGGATTTTGGTTTTGGGTTTTTTTCAGCTGCTCATCCGGGTATTTGACGTCAAAAACGTTGTAGCGTAGCGTCGTCCTCCAATTGTGGTTCGTCAGGGAGCATCTTCCGGATGGCCAGAGCTTCATGGTACACGGAACAATACGACAAAGACAAGAAAAAAAACTTGGAAAGAAAAAAAATGAAATATTAGACTTTGATGTCAGACGAGCAAAGAAAGACATAGATAGCCTGCATATATACCACATCGCGATCCCCCAAAACACTTCTTACTTCCCTGTAGGGTTGTTTACCTCGGGCCACAAGGGTACCATAGGGTACAATAGTTGCTCTCTGGGTTTTCCGAGCAATACCAAACTACGTGATCGATGTCATCGTAACCGGCTCCACACCTACATATATTGCTATCGACCAGGTTTATTCTATAGAGATGTGCGTTTAGTGAATAGTGATTGGACATAAGCCTCGACATCGTGCGGATGAAGCCTCGACTTAAGTCCTCACCTCTGAACCACGCTCGCGCAGAAACTTTAGGAACTATGGAAAATAGCCACCGTCCAAGTTCATTGTTTGACCAAATCATTTGCCAATTTTGAAGAGTACTCTGACGGACTAATGGGAAAAACTCGTTGTTCGAGATTTGTCTATCATAAACTTCACCTTCCTGTGCGCCCACCTTTGCTAGCGAGTCCGCCTTCTCATTGCCATAGATTAGGCAATGGGATGGGACCATGCTTGTAAAATGTCATCTGCATGTCATTTGACTAATTTGTTCATAACTTTCTTCAGAAGCCAAATTTATTCCATAATTATAGATGTACTCATAACGCTTGAGTAGGGCTATATTTTTGTCCAAGGGTACATTGCTCTAAATATTACATATGAGGCTGGATAGTGAATGCTCTCCAAAATGTCACGTGTCATTTGACATAATGTCATTTGAATGACATTTTGCCTCCCACGCCCCAGATTACATATTTACAGCAATGTCTTGTTAGACAAAGTTGTAGGCACATTTAAGCGCTATAAGTTTGTCATACCTCAGGAATGATGGCTACTTTCAGAAAAAGTCGTGTCTAGGGATCTGCCAAAATTCTCCGGTGATCCTCTTGAATGGCCAATGTTTCTGAAGGCATTTGAATCCACAACGGAGATGTGCGGAATCCAACCGGATGAAAACCTTGCAAGGTTACAGAAAAGCCTAGAAGGAAATGCGAGAGAGAAAGTACTGAGTATTCTCACACTCCCAGAAGCTATTCCGGACATCATAGCAACCTTACGCGACGAATGTGGACGACCGGACCAACTTGTACATTGTTTACTAGCAAAGGTTCGCAACGCACCCACTCCTAACGTCAATAAACTTGAAACATTAGTGACGTTTGGGCGAGAGGTTCGAAACCTGGTGACGTACATTGAAGCGGCGAAACTAAATGACCATCTTTCGAATCCAATGCTTCTTTCGGAATTGGTCGGAAAGCTCCCACCGAGCTTGCGATTGGACTGGGGTATACATCTGCAATGTAATCATTCAGCAACCCTGAAAGCTTTCAGCGACTTCGTATCGGTTATCAAAAACGCAGTTTGTCAAGTGTCCGTAGCTTCTGACACAGTATCTCCAAACCATATGAAACAAAGTGGCAAAAAGGAAAAGGGAGAATTCGTCAATGCGCATTCTACTGATGATGAGCAAAATCGTGAATTTAGATCCCAGCCTAAGAACGAACCGCGACCATGCATCTACTGTCAGCGAGACGGTCATAAAATCCGAGACTGTAAGACTTTCAAAATGTGTCCGCTTGAAGAACGTTGGAAGGTCGTGGAAGAGAATAATCTTTGTCAACGATGTTTGTCAGGTCATGGTAAATGGCCTTGTCGGACAAAGCAATGCTGTGAGGTCGACAATTGCGGAGAAATGCATCATAAGTTACTTCATCCCGGAAAGCCCGAAAACACTAGAACAGCTGCGGTAGAGGATGTGTCAGGAATAATCACTACAAATAGCTACAAAAAATCATCAACTATATTCAAGATACTTCCAGTAACTCTACAAGCTAAGGGAAATTCAATGACCGTTTTTGCTTTTCTAGACGATGGCTCCGAGCTTACGCTTTTGGAATCTTGCATTGCTGATGAACTCGGATTAGACGGCGAAGATGGTACTCTGTGTATCCAATGGACCAGTGAAGTAACAAGGAATGAGGAAAGTTCTCGGCGGGTTGAATTTCATATCTCGAGCAATAATAGCCGAGTGAAATACGCATTGTCCGACGTGCGTACTGTTAAAAGTCTGGGTTTACCTAAGCAAAGTTTGAATTACAAGGAGCTATCGAGACGGTACCCATACTTGAATGGGCTACCGATAGAAAGTTACGCTCAAGCAAATCCTAAGCTATTGATAGGTTTGGATAACGTCAAACTGACGATTCCCCTCACCAGACGCGAAGGTCGAAAAGGAGAACCAATTGCAACAAAAACGAGACTTGGATGTACTGTATGTGGAGGAAGAATCGACAAAAATGGGCCAAATCGTATCCACGTGCACGCTTGCAATCCGCCTATGTCACGAACTTTACACGATTTAGTTAAAGATTACTTTGACATTGAAACAATTGGAACTAATACAGTTGTCCTTCCGGAATCACCGGATAATTAACGCGCTCGGAAAATCCTTGAAGAAACGACTAAACGTACTAAGGATGGTAAATTTGAAACAGGGTTACTATGGAAGTCAGATGAAGTCATCTTACCCAATAGCCATCCGATGGCTTTACAGCGATTCAAATGTCTTCAAAGGCAGTTATCGAAAGATACCGAACTTAAAACAAAATTTGACGAACAAGTGGCCGAGTTTGTCGCCAATGGCTATGCGCATAAAGTGACCAAGGATGAAATCCAGCAATTTGACCGGCATCGCATATGGTACCTCCCCCTCGCTATAGTTCGCAATCACCACAAACCAGGCAAAATACGAATCGTATGGGATGCGGCGGCCCGAGTTGGTGATACTTCGCTGAACTCTGAATTGTTAAAGGGACCCGATATGTTGGTTTCACTGCTCGGGGTTGTTTTCCGGCTCCGTCAAAAGATGTACGCAATCGCAGGAGATATTCGGCAGATGTTTTTACAGTTGCAAATGAGACCGATCGATCGTCAATCACAGTTATTTTTGTACAGTCGATAATCAATGACAGAGCCGGATATTTACATGTTAGACGTTGTTACCTTCGGAGCAACATGCTCGCCTTGCTCTGCACAACACGTAAAAAATCGGAATGCCCTGGAACATTCATCCGAGTACCCTGAAGCAGCACAAGCTATTATACAAAACACATATGTTGACGACTTGGATAGTAGGGATACGATCGATGAACTAGTGAAATTAGCCACCCAAGTACGTAATATCCATAGCGATGCAGGATTTGAAATACGTAATTGGCAATCAAATGCACCTGAAGTCCTCCAGTACATGGGAGGTAGAAGTGAGGAACTGGTGAAGACTTTCACAGCCGATAAAACAGCTGTGACAGAGCGCGTCTTAGGCATCGCTTGGAACCCATCCGAAGATGTTCTCACTTTCAATGTGCAGTTCAAGGACGACCTAAAACCATTGATATCCGGCGAAGTAATTCCAACGAAACGACAAGTACTTAGAGTGGTGATGAGTTTCTTCGACCCTCTGGGATTGATTTCATTCTATACAATTCATGGAAAGATTATGATTCAGGATATCTGGCGATCTGCAGTCAAGTGGGACGATCCAATAAACGATGCGGACTTTTTGAATTGGCAGCGATGGATTATGCGAAGTAGGAGTCTGAATGAATTGCGTATACCCAGATGCTATTTCCCGAACCGGTCGATTGAAAGTTACAACGATTTGCAGTTACACCTCTTTGTAGATGCGAGTGAGCAAGCCTATTACAGTGTAGCCTTTTTCCGCATTGTCGAGCATGGAGTCCCACGGTGTACGTTAATTGCTGCCAAATCTAGAGTTACTCCATTGAAGCCTCAATCGATTCCGCGATGTGAGCTGAATGCTGGAGTACTTGGTGTGCGTCTAATAAAAAGCATAATGGAGCACCATACTTTGCCGATCTCAAAACGATTTTTCTGGACCGATTCGACAACAGTGTTGGCTTGATTGCATGCTGACCCACGATGTTATCGTCAATACGTTGCACTAAGAGTAGTGGAAATACTCAACGATAGTAACATAAACGAGTGGCGTAAGGTGAAATCTCAAGTGAATGTCGCTGACCTGGCGACGAAATGGGGTAATGGACCTTGTTTTGATGTTGAAAGTTCTTGGTTTAAAGGACCAGAGTTCCTTTATCAGCCCGACACCGAATGGGATATAGTAAATCCTATATCGTTGGACGCTAGAGAGGAGTTACGACCAGGTCGCGTGAATCTTCATCTGAATGATAGCCCAATCGTAAACATTGAGGATTTCTCACTGTGGCATGACCTGCTTCGAAGAGTAGCCTTTTTGTACCACTTCATACACCGGTGTCAGTCAAAACCTAACAATCCTACTAACCTCAAAGCAGAGCGTTAATGAATAAAGCTTCCAATGAATGATTAAATTGGTTATGATTAAATCATTTAACTTTAAGAATAAAGATTATGATTAATGATTTATTCATTTTTGACAATGATTAATGATTATGATTAACGATTAAAATATTTTTTTACAACGAATAACGATTATGAATAATGAATAAAACGTTTGAAGTATGATTAACGATTACCGATCGTGATTAAATGTTGACATGTTGTGTATGATTAATGATTAACGATCGATATGATTAATGAATAATGATTATGAATAATTAAATTGAATGATTTGAATAGTGATCAATAGTCAAGTAACCTTTCTTCCAAATTGCGTTATTAAAAGGTATAAAATTATATGATTATGATTAAAGATTAATGAATAAAAGCGATGCATGCAATGATTAAAATTGATGAGTTATGAATAAACTCAAAACAATTATGAATATGATTAGTGATTAATGATTGAATGTAGAATTATATGATTAATGATTAGTGATTAATGATTAAATCATATTTTTAGTATGATTATGATTAATGAATAATGATTAAATAACCCATTATTCATTAATCATGATTAAATCTATGATTAATCACTAATGCTCTGCCTCAAAGCCACAAAACTAGTTCTGTCTCAAAGGGATTATGAACAGGCTGAGACAAGTATTTTGCGTATGGTTCAGTCGAAGCATTTTCCCGAAGAAATCGATTTGCTGAAACAAAACATCAAAGGAACAACACCAACACGTAAGCAAATGAAGAAATCCAGTCCATTAGCTAAGCTGTCTCCATATGTGGACCGCGATGGACTCCTCAGGATGCAAAGCAGAATCGATCCCGGTGCTATGTATTATGCGTACGATTTTCGGAACCCGGTAATACTTCCAAAGGAGAGCCACGTGACAACACTATTGATTAGCCGTTTTCATCAACGCTTTGGACATGCTAATACAGATACTGTATTGAATGAAATGCATCGTAGGTACTACATTCCCAAGATGCGGTCAGTCGTCGGAAAAGTAGTACGTCGCTGTATGCGGTGCCGTGTATATCGAGCCAAACCAAGCGAACCGAAGATGGCATCTCTTCCTCAACATAGAGTGAATCCGTATGTACGTCCATTTACATTTACCGGATTGGATTATTTTGGACCACTAACTATCAAAAGAGGAAGATGTGAAGTTAAACGTTGGGTCGCTCTTTTTACGTGCTTCTCTGTGCGCGCGATTCATTTGGAAGTTGTTCATTCCTTGACTACAGAATCTTGTAAGATGGCCATTAGACGATTCGTAGCCCGAAGAGGGGCTCCCCAACGAATTTACAGTGACAATGGCACTAATTTTAAGGGCGCTGCACGCGAGCTCGCCGAGGAAATAAGAGAGATCAATCGAGAGTCCCCAACCCCGCACTTCCTGGACAACCCAGAATGTCTGTTGAGCAGATTCCCCCTCCATTGCTTAGGAAGAAAAAAAAAACACACACACACATATTCACACAGACATCACCTTAATTCGTCGAACTGAGTCGATCGGTATATAACACTATGGGTCTCCGAGTCCATATATGAGCTCCGGGTCCAGTAATCAAGAAAGGCAAAAATGACCATATTGTACGAGACTTTTCTCTCCCAAAAGAAATGATGGCCCATATTGCCCCGATCACCGATGTCTCATACTTGTGCTCTTGTGCATATGAATGAATCGCCTGCTTACAGCGGCTCACTAGGAGTTAACTTTCTGAAATCAGAATGGCGAAAGGCATCTAAGGTTCGATTTCTCAAAATTAAGCACCTTTATCGAAAAAATATTTGATAAGCGTAGTAGCGGGTATCTTCCTACATAACCGGTACCAAATATTTTTTTCATGAAAAGTTCCTAATTTTGAGAAAACCCGCGTTAGATGTGTTTCGCCATACATTTTTTTTTGCGGTTAACTCATGTTGGCTATTTTCGCATATACGATATCGCCTGGATGCTGCAGCGGCGGGTAGAAAACCAGCCACTACCAATAATTCATTCTACACTGCGTTTTTCCGCTTCCCACCTTATAATATATCCTAACAGCATAATATGGCTGTGATATCTATGACCACGAACAGTAAACACCACTTTTACTATTCACTATTTTTTTTCTTTAGTTTACATAAAAATATTCACAAAATTATAACAAGACTAGAGGAAGGTTCTGGAAATATATGCACAAAAGATCCAACATAAGAGCTGTTATACTACATAAAGATTAAACTAATCAATTGGGTTAATCGATATCAGAATTTGTACTCTGTACACAATAGACCCAAAACCATGGGAGCATTTATCACCTCAGGTGCATCATGAAACGATGAACAAGAAACTGCTAGCCAAATGACCGAATGAAGATGGTAGAAATTTGTACTGTCATGAAAGAAGGGTATATTGAATGTTCGGAATCAATGGAAGAGCACAAAGGAAAGTAACAACGAAAACAGAACATTCACATCTGCTAACAGCCGTAACACTCGAATAAATCGTTTCTACCACTCACAACACCGTGACTAAGATATGAAAACCGTTTAACATACCACACAAACCGTTCATCGCTTCAACCACTTAACCGGGTCCCTTATGCTAGTTCTCGTTTTCAGTCGTTTCCGGCACGAAAATATTCCGTTGGGAGTGATTGGACCGAGCCAGTTCTTTTCGGAAATATTCCACCGTTTTGATGAGTCCCTCCTTCAGTGGAACCTTCCAGATACAATGATGAATTGAACATCAAATTTACCTAAATTTAATCCACAATGTCAAAGAACTTACCCGCGGTTCCCAGTTGAGATACTTCTTGGCGCGTGAAATGTCCGGCTTGCGCCGCTGTGGATCGTCCTCTACTGCCGGAAGCTCGACGATTTTACTCCTGCCGCCCACCAGATCGCGAATTATTTCGGCAAAGTCCTGGATAGTGCGTTCCACCGGGTTGCCCAAATTGACCGGTTGAGTGTAGTTGGATGCCATCAGAGCAACCATGCCGTCCACCAGATCAGACACATACTGGAACGATCTGGTCTGCTTACCACTGCCATACATCTGTAAAAAGGTCAGACTTGTCATCTGAGAAAGATCAGAAGCCAGATAGTAGTGATAGTACCGTAATTGACTTATTCTGCAATGCCTGAATGATGAAGTTGGACACCACCCGGCCATCGTTCATGTGCATCCGTGGGCCGTACGTATTAAAAATCCGCGCCACACGAACATTGACGTTCTCCTGCTTGGCATAGGCATAACTCAGCGTTTCGGCAACCCGTTTACCCTCGTCGTAACAGGCTCGGGGCCCAATGGGGTTCACGTGACCCCAATATGTTTCCGGTTGAGGATGCACGTCCGGGTCCCCGTACACCTCCGATGTGCTCGCAATCAGCACTTTGGCGCCAACTCGCTTCGCCAGACCGAGCATGTTGATCGTGCCCAAGGTGTTGGTTTTGATTGTCTTCACCGGGTTGTACATGTAGTGCGGTGGGCTCGCCGGACTGGCCAGATGATAGATTTCATCCACCTCGATGAACAGTGGATTGACAATGTCGTGGTGGATCAGTTCGAAGTTTTCGTGGCCCAGCCAGTGTTCGACATTGCGCTTCCGCCCAGTGAAGAAATTGTCCGCGACGATCACCTCGTGGCCCCGCATCATCAGGTAATCGACCAGATGGGAACCGACGAAGCCAGCACCACCGGTAATCTGTAAAACAGAAGGAAATTCTACTTTAAATAATCATAGGGAGAGTATGATTAAAAACAATGTTATGTAGAGATCGAATTAATTTGATTTTATTTGTTAACAATATAAGACCGAAGTGGCTTTCACACTAAGGGCCGATTTCTTCACCTTCGCTTAACTCTTAAGCGGTGCTTACCCATACGTTTAAGCATGGTTTAAGGCCTAGCGGAGGTGAAGAAATTGACCCTAAATAGAACCGCTATCTATTCTGCTAGGTCCATATATTTTATTACCTTTAGAAATGCAAATTTTAGTTTTCTTGGCATACCCTACGGGCTGGGTGTCCTCCAAATATAAAGTATTTGTCTTAATAATTACATAAATAAAACGTTGAACATGCTTTGTAGGCAGCAGGGACTATGTCCAAGGGCTTGACGATCCCTCCCCAGGCCATAAGCGAGTTGTGGTGCTTGCATAGGATGTGGTGTGTTATGACAGTGGGCTCTGTTAAATTCCTATAAAAAGCTGCATTTATTCGCAAGTAGGCCCCACCTGAGCGACCGTGTACCGCTCAAAGCGCACAAGTCCAAGTCCTGGTGTCAGGTGGGACACAAAACAGACGTGACACGACGGCCCTCCGACGAGACAGGAGGATTGCGCAGGCCCAATAAGCCGCCTGTAAAACCAATAATTACGAGCAATATAAGAGATAGCACGACTCGATATAATCGGCAAAGACCTAGGCGACATTAATAAAATCAGCAATTTAGAATTATGACTTTCAAATTCAAGACAAGGGAATATTCTTAGATTGATAGCTCCGTAAGTAGGACAAGATCGCCATATGGGGCAAGACAGCCAACGTTGATTATGGCTTTATTTAAATATTGATTTTGGGATGGTTTAGTTGAAATTCGAATTTTCTTATAATTTTGTAGTTACAAAATTTAAGGTTTAAAGGTTAAGGTTAAAGTAAATCTGAAGAATTTATCGGTGAAATAGAATTTTTCTTTTGGCAGAAAGATTGGTCATTTTCTCGAAAAAAAAGTCGTTTAGCTGGATGATTCATTTGACAGAAAATGCCCTTTGGCCGAACTGGTTATTTTGCAGATAGGACATTTTCGAGACATATGGCTCTTTCTGCCAAACGACCATTTCTACCAAACAATATTTTCGACCAAATGATCTGTTCGGGCAAAAGACTTTCTCGGCGAAAAGACCATTTCGACCAAACAACTTTTGTTCTGTCGAATACCCTGTTAGGGTAAATAGCTTTTTTGGACAAGTTACCAGTTCGGCCGAATGTTTCTTAGGCTGTATGTCGCTTTCAGCCAAATGGAATGTGACTACATGACCTTCAAATGAGTGTGTCATTCGGCTAAATGGCGATCAAAGGGCTTTTCGGCGAATGACGGGAAGAGCCATTCGGCCGAAGTAGTGTTGTAAAAGCCATTGACATTCATTTGTATAATTTTCCCAGAACTTTTTTCAGAAGCTTTAAATTAATTCATGAAGTATGACGAACTTATAGCGCTCAAATGTGCCATGCCTTGTGTTGGACCTCGGAATGGTTCTCCCTCTGCGGGTGGGTATCGAGTGGACTGTATGTGATCTCCTTCCTTTATTTGGAGCTACCGATGAGCAACGGTTTGGTGGGGTTTCTTCCGATCGGATGGGGTTTGAAAACTCGTATTTGTATTGCACAACACGACACATTACAGTTTATTTTATAACACTTTTATTTACATTACACTAGACATTCTAACACTTTATTTACAATTTTTACACAACATTACTACATTTATTAACTTAATATAATAACAAATTATCGGTCCCTGACCGGCTATCGCAATGGCTATCTTGTTTCTCTTTTTATTCACTCAAAAGTGTATTTCACGCCGCCTTCCACGCTATTCGTAAGTCGCCTGTCGTGGTGCTCGGTTGAGGGGGTAGCGAATAGTAATTTTTGGAGTTGTACAACTAAACATACTCCCCCACCCTGAAATTACGGAATTTCTGAAAAGAAATGAAGGTGGGTGAGCAAATGTTGGGGAAGAGTCCCTGAATTGATGATTCCTTGAAGTGGACTGTACATATAACTTCAATCCCCAACACAAAATGGTCTGTCCTGATTGCCAAATTGTACAGGTGAGTGATAAACTCTTTGTATTCCTTATGGAACCTTGAGGATGGTTCCGAATTTCCTTCGTTTGTACTCCAACATATAACAGGACTCCAACATATAACACGCGACGTTTGATGATACATCGTATTTAAAACATTTATTAGTTAATCACGATACAATTATATTTACAACGGATACTTAAATTAAACAGTTTAAAAACGGATTACAAATTGAACAGAACATCTTTATAGAGCAGAGGCCAAGCTCTTACTAGTCATTGTTATATAACGTGCTGAACCTATCAATTTCTCTTTCACAATATTATAGTTTGAGAGTATGGTATTTGATGGAAGGCATGAAACATTTCGAACTGGATTCCAGAGATGTAGCTAAGGGTGGGCAGGATCACTCCCAAACACCTTGTCTAACAAGATTTCTTATTCTTCTTCTTCATTGGCATTACATTCCCCACTGGGACATTGCCGCCTCGCAGCTGTTCAGTGTTCATTAAGCACTTCCACAGTTATTAACTGCAAGGTTTCTAATCCAAGTTAGCATTTCTGCATTCGTATATCATGAGACTAACACGATGATACTTTTATGCCCAGGAAAGTCGAGACAATTTCCAAACCGAGAATTGCCTAGACTGGCACCGGGAATCGAATCCAACCACCATCAGCATGGTCTTGCTTTGTAGTCGTGCATCTTATCGCACGGCTAAGGAGGGAGATGTAACAAGACATTCCTGTAAATATGTAATTTGAGTCGCGGAAGGCAAAATGTCATTCAAATGACACGTGACATTTTGGATGGATTTCGCTCTCTGGTCTCAGATGTTAATTTTTGCAATTGCAAATTATGTTGTGCGATGGACCGTTGGACAATCACTGGATCACTGCTAAGTGAGTTATACTAAAATTCTATGTTTTAAATTTAAGTCAAATTCATCGCCCTTTATTTCATTAACTATCATTTGTAGACTCTGAGTCAGCACACAGAACGCAAGCTTAAAGTCTCAACTTTTTAAGCTTCTTTGACCTTATGTTGGTAAAAGTGTTTGTTAGTACAGTAATTATGCAAACAATCCAAAAAGTGCCAAGAAAAACTTGCTTTTTTCGTGTAGGGGAACGGTTCGGCACTTCATCACATAGTTCCTATTTCCATCTAATCAAAAACAAAGCAATGAAAAGGAATTTGGGTTGTTTCTTATTTTTGTGATTTTTTTCACCAGTGAGCACGCTTGTTAGCAAAAAGAAGCGACGAGATTGGTGCTGTATTTCTTTGTTTTGCGATGAGATGAATATATGTGCAGTGAGATTCTAACATTCTTAAGCTTCTTTGTCATCAAAATGTCCTTTGATGGAGCATTGTGTGATTTGCAGTTTACTTATAATCCTCAATTTAAAATTATTAACAAAAGTCATCGAACACCAATTTTCATCGCGATGTTCACTTCGAAATCTTGTTCGGGAACACTACGCGTTCGGCCGTTCGTTCTCCGCAAGTGCACTATGGGGCGGCTCCATACAAGTAGGTGGCCGAAAATATTTTCATTTCATTTCTGCAATATTTCACACTTATATCGTAGATTATTGTCTAAAAGATGTGAAATACTTGTTTTGCAGGTCGGCAGGTTATTACTTCTAAGGTCTCAAAACTCCCTGGAATACAGACCTTTGATCTCTATGGAATATATCCCTTTTATCTACGAATGTCTCATGTACACAGCAGTCTATAGATGTGTATTTTATTGCAGCGCAGACCTGTAGAGTTCAAACTAGAAAATTGTATACTGTTTTTATGTGAATTGAGTTGTACAGATGTTCTAAGTTGCACAAGGACTCCGTCAAATACAGGCCATTGCATCTACATACGTAACATGTTGTCTTTGTAGGATTTTTCAGATTGGTTCAGGCTCTTAACCCGTAAAACAAGTAAAGGGAATACAATATAAAGCTCTATTAAAGCTAAACGAACTCCATGCAATAAAAGCTTCAAGATATATAAGTATACTGCAACAACATTTATTTATTCATTATGTACATGAACATCCTCAACAAAATCATAATTTATTTCTTCAAGATCGATTAAAATATCTGCTATGGAATATTTTTCTGTACTCGAATCTGTTGTATTGCAAGAAGTTTCAGTCACTAAAAAACTTTGAACATCTTCTGGATATTCCAGATTAGATTTATTTTGAAGTCGCTTACCTAAGTTGAGGGAGCTTATCAAAGGATCCGACGAGTTCATAGCACGAATGAAAACGTCATGTAAATTTTCTTCTCTTGTCTTGTCTTCTCTTCTTTCACCTAGGTACATACCAATAATTATCGAAAGATGTCCTTAGGTACAGACATTTTTGCTTCTTGTATTCACATATTGGATTTTAATTAATATCAAAATTTTACTTTTTATGAAATAATTTCAAATGAAGCCTAGAGTATTTTCGTAACTCTTTTGTCATACGCATGGGATTTGTATCCAGCCCATCACAGTCTGCCGTGTATTATGAGAATAATTACATTTAATGTTTCAAAATTAATGACTTTTTTCGAAAAAGTGATCGGAATCGCAGATTTGCAGCCATGAGCAGCTGGAATTTGTTTTAATGCCTTCTGGGAGGTCCAAAGAAAGTCGTAGTGGTAGTCGCTAAGCGAAACTTTGAGAAACTTTTTTTGTATGGAACTTTTTGTATAAAAAAAAAATTTTTTTTCTTCGGTTCATTTTCGGATGTTTCACTACCTATTTTCCCATAACTAACCCGTTCTTCGCAAGTCCATGAAACAAGCTTTCAGAAACTTTTTAAAGAGTTGGAAAAGAGCTACTGTAGCCGAAGATATTGACAGTTGAATAATGCATTGATTTTTCAAGAACTAAAAAGTGTCTGGCTCTAATGCCTTAGCCTAATGGCTTAGAGTGCTGATATGCTGGGGTTTAATGCTCCAAAGCATTAGCATTTAGTAGGTCAACTTGAATTACGAATCAGAGAAAGTCGATTTTTTTTTATTTTCGGCCACCTGATTCCCCATAGTAAGTGGTGGGATCGTTTGTAAAGTAAACACATGATGGATGTCACCAATGCCGTACGAAAGGAGGCTCAAAAGCACGGATCAGCTGGTAGACAAACTGGCAATTTTTCAACAATGGCGTAGGGTAACGGTACCAATAGTGGAGGTATTAGTAGATCAACAAAAGAAAATATTTTTTAAAAATTGATAATTATGGGAAATTTACTGCTTTAATATCTTAGTCAATAGATAAACTAATAAACTTGTTAACAGAAATGAGATAGATGTCATATAACATCAACAATTACCAAAAATAGCTTGCACCACTATGGGTACACTGTTCCTTTAGTGGCGGTAAAAATTAATTTTGGTTCCTATAGTGGTGCCATCCATTGATTTCTTATGAGACTCGCCACTATTGGTACAGTTGCACCACTATAGGTGCAAGGGAGTCAATTTTGTTAAGGAAAATCATTGTTTTCAATAGTTTTTCAAGCGAAATCTTAAGATAAGTTGCATTTAACATGATATTTAAAGCACGACGCATCAACTGAAACCATCGTAAAGTGTATAATTATGACAAATCTCATTAAAACCCCACTACCTCCACTATTGGTGCTACCTCCACTAAGGGTACGGTTACCCTACATGATTTAGAAAATCGATTATTTGTGCTTTAGATTTCGAAACACGTAAGAGTTGTATTTGCGCTATCAAATGTAAGGGTTATTTTGTAGGAAGCATGCCATAACAATTTTTCTGAAAATGATTATTTCGTCAGCAATTTCCTTCTTTTTTTTATTTTCGTCCAAATCGTAAGACAGTGTCTTAAAGACACCCTTGAAAATCGACGCATGTAAGCGAGCGAATGTCTTCGTATTCGGTTTGGTTTACTGTTGGCTCTAGTAGATTTCATTCATTCAGTAAAAGTCGCCATGCGGTGACGATTAGACACGATCTGATAGCGTGTGAATGTTTGGTTTATTTTGTAATTGACGCATTCGCATTTAGATTATGTTCAAGAATTATGAATTATTTTCAATAATAATTCCTGAGAATCCTAAGAATCGGAGGATTCCTGAGAATTTTCCTGCGGGATTCCTGAGGTCTTGATGAGAGGCTTCCGAGCCTCTTGAAAGACGGCTTTTGAGCCACTTAAAAGGAGGCTTCTAAGCATCTTGAAATGATGCCTCTAAGCCTCTTGAACGTAGGCTTCCATGCCCCAAGAAAGATGAATTCCAAGCTCCTTGAAGAGAGACTTCCGAGCATCTTGAAAGAAAACTTCTAGGCCTCTTGAAAGGAGTCGTCCGGGCCTCTTGAAAGGAGACTTTCGGGACTCTTGAAAGAAGGCTTCCGGGCCTCTTGAAAGGAGACTTCTGGGCCTGTTGAAAGGAGACTTCCGGGCCTCTTGAAAGGAGTCGTCCGGGCCTCTTGAAAGAAGGCTTCTGGGCCTCTTGAAAGGAGGCTTCCGGGCCTCTTGAAAGGAGGCTGCCGGGCCTCTTGAAAGGAGGCTGCCGGGCCTCTTGAAAGGAGGATGCCGGGCCTCTTGAAAGGAGGCTGCCGGGCCTCTTGAAAGGAGGCTGCCGGGCCTCTTGAAAGGAGGCTGCCGGGCCTCTTGAAAGGAGGCTGCCGGGCCTCTTGAAAGGAGGCTGCCGGGCCTCTTGAAAGGAGGCTGCCGGGCCTCTTGAAAGGAGGCTGCCGGGCCTCTTGAAAGGAGGCTGCCGGGCCTCTTGAAAGGAGGCTGCCGGGCCTCTTGAAAGGAGGCTGCCGGGCCTCTTGAAAGGAGGCTGCCGGGCCTCTTGAAAGGAGGCTGCCGGGCCTCTTGAAAGGAGGCTGCCGGGCCTCTTGAAAGGAGGCTGCCGGGCCTCTTGAAAGGAGGCTGCCGGGCCTCTTGAAAGGAGGCTGCCGGGCCTCTTGAAAGGAGGCTGCCAGGCCTCTTGAAAGGAGGCTGCCGGGCCTCTTGAAAGGAGGCTGCCGGGCCTCTTGAAAGGAGGCTGCCGGGCCTCTTGAAAGGAGGCTGCCGGGCCTCTTGAAAGGAGGCTGCCGGGCCTCTTGAAAGGAGGCTGCCGGGCCTCTTGAAAGGAGGCTGCCGGGCCTCTTGAAAGGAGGCTGCCGGGCCTCTTGAAAGGAGGCTGCCGGGCCTCTTGAAAGGAGGCTGCCGGGCCTCTTGAAAGGAGGCTTCCGGGCCTCTTGAAAGGAGGCTTCCGGGCCTCTTGAAAGGAGGCTTCCGGGCCTCTTGAATGGAGGCTTTCGAGCCTCTTGAAAGGAGGCTTCCGGGCCTCTTGAAAGGAGGCTTCCGAGCCTCTTGAAGGGAGGCTTCCGGGCCTCTTGAAAGGATGCTTCCGGGCCTCTTGGAAAGAGGCTTCCGGGCCTCTTGAAAGGAGGCTTTCGGGCCTCTTGAAAGGAGGCTTCCGGGCCTCTTGAAAGGAGGCTTCCGGGCCTCTTGAAAGGAGGCTTCCGGGCCTCTTGAAAGGAGGCTTCCGGGCCTCTTGAAAGGAGGCTTCCGGGCCTCTTGAAAGGAGGCTTCCGGGCCTCTTGAAAGGAGGCTTCCGGGCCTCTTGAAAGGAGGCTTCCGGGCCTCTTGAAAGGAGGCTTCCGGGCCTCTTGAAAGGAGGCTTCCGGGCCTCTTGAAAGGAGGCTTCCGGGCCTCTTGAAAGGAGGCTTCCGGGCCTCTTGAAAGGAGGCTTCCGGGCCTCTTGAAAGGAGGCTTCCGGGCCTCTTGAAAGGAGGCTTCCGGGCCTCTTGAAAGGAGGCTTCCGGGCCTCTTGAAAGGAGGCTTCCGGGCCTCTTGAAAGGAGGCTTCCGGGCCTCTTGAAAGGAGGCTTCCGGGCCTCTTGAAAGGAGGCTTCCGGGTCTCTTGAAAGTAGGCTTTCAATTAAACTTGATTGAATTTTGCAA
>NC_085141.1:23618067-23623067 GCF_024139115.2 Armigeres subalbatus
TCTTTTAGAAACTTCATCCAAAATTTCTTTAGAAATTTTCTCAGAAATTCCTTCAGGAATACTTTTAGAAAATCCGTTCGAGTTTTCTTTGGAAAATCTTTCTAAAAATCATTTGTAAATTCCTTCAGAAATACTTTCGGGAGCTCCACCAGGAGTTCCAAATAATTTCCATTGAACATTCTTCCATCCTTTCAACATCCTTTGTGAACTTCTCCAGAAGATTCTTTAAAAGATTCTACGGGAAATCCCTAAGGTTTTCTAAAATAAATATGCTGGAGGCAGTTCTGAAGAAAGTTCTAAGAGAATTTCCAAATTATTAGACTTTCAAATGAATATCTGGAGGAATTTCCCAAGAATACTCAGGATTTTTTTTTGAGTAATTTCGTGAGGATTCTCCAAAGAAATCTCTGGAGGAGAACTCTTAGCTGAATATCCAAAGAATTCTTGAAGAAATTCAGCCTTCCAGGACTCGCATCGTTGTACAAAGTACAACACCTCGCGTGTCGTTTACAACAGAGGCGGAACTGCGTGACCGCTTCAGGACCATGCGAGTCCCGGAAGGTTAAGAATTTCGAAAATTGTTTTACAAAAATCCTTTAGAAATTTCTTTTGTAATTCGTTCGGATATTTATAGAATTTCGTCTTAACATTTTTTCATACATTCTTAAAAAAATCATTTCCATTTGGAGAGAATTCAGCTAAAAAATATAATTTTTTTAAAAAAAATATTTGCTGTAGCGATTGCTCTGGGAATTAATGAAATTATTTCTTAAGGAATTCCTGTAGGAATTTCTGAAAAAGTTACAAAAGGACTTTTTGGAAGATTTCCGTTAAAAATCCTTAGAATTTCTGAACGAACTTCCAGAAGAATTCCTTGCAGAACTTGATTTTCCTATAGAAATTTCAGAAGGAATTTTCCGGAAGTTAGTGAGCTTCCGATAACAATTTCTGAATTCATTTGCGGAGAATATTTTAAAAGAAGTCCTGTTGGAATTTTAAATTGAATTCCTGGAATTTTTTTTTAATGAAATACCGAAACTCCGAAGGAATTCCTTAAAAAAAGTTGAAGATAGAAATATGTGTATGGCTTACCGAATTAATTTCTGGGAGTATTGCATATAGAATCATTTTAAATATTTCCTGGAAGACTTTCCGAAGCATTTCTTGATAAATTTATGAAATAACACCAGAATTAATATTCCAAGATTTTTTTCGAGGAATTTTTGCACCAAATATGGATTATAATGTCGATATTTTAGGGGATTTTCTTGGTTGATGTCTTAATTTCAGCGTCAAAATAGGGTTCTGTTTAACTTCTATACTGGCCAAATTATGAATGAACTAATTACGTCAAAATTGCTCGTGAACGAACATTATCACAACTCTGGCACCGCCAGTACTAATTTACAATGGTCAACATGATCTCCTAAGTGATGAAAACAAAATCTGCCTAAACTGAAGAGAGATCTGCATAAATTTGAGAAAACTAAACTACCAGTTATATAGCCCAACTGGATTCACTCCAACAGGTGTAATCAGTAGAAAGGATCTAGTTTTTTTTCTATCTGTACAGTCTTACTTAACTAATTTTATTTGTTAATTATCTAATACATGCATTCATCTCTTAGACTAGGTGTTCCGTGTTTTCTTAACACTATCATCCTTATTTGCTATGTTACGCTTTTAGTTATTATTAATACATTTCAATTGCCTCTGGCAGTTAGAATTTTTTCCTCTGGTTGAATTGAACCATGTAGGAATTACAATGTTTTCAACTTAAACTAAACTTAACCTATTTTACACTAAGGGTACAAGGAGTTAATCGTTGCAATAGAAGATTGCAACGATTTTTATCTAAAATTGAAATTATTTTGTTGGACATTTGTTGCAATGTCTCAATATTAGAAATTCTATGAAGTTCATTGGTACTATACCACGGAGGCAACTTCAGAATCATTTTCAAAATTTTATTTTGAATCCTCTGGAGTGCCTTCTTTCTGGTATTGCAGCAACTAGCCCATATTGGCACAGCATACAACATGGCAGGTCTAAAAATTTGTTTGTAAATCAAAAGTTTGTTCTTAAGACAAAGTTTTGATTTTCTGTTTATAAGTGGATATAGGCACTTAATATATTTGTTACATTTGGCTTGAAGGCCTTCAATGTGATTTTTAAAAGCTAATTTTTGATCTAGCAGAAGTCCTAAATATTTAGCTTCGCTAGACCAATTAATTGGAACCCCATTCATAGTGACAATATGTCTGCTAGAAGGTTTCAAATAAGAAGCTCTCGGCTTATGTGGGAAAATTATAAGCTGAGTTTTGGAAGCATTCGGGGAAATTTTCCATTTTTGCAAGTAAGTGGAGAAAATATCCAAACTTTTTTGCAATCTACTACAAATGACACGAAGGCTTCGCCCTTTGGCTGAGAGGCCCGTGTCATCTGCAAACAAAGACCCTGGTGGTAAATCAGGTAAGTCAGAAGTAAAAATGTTATACAATATGGGCCCCAGTATGCTGCCTTGGGGGACACCAGCCCTTACAGGTAATCTATCAGATTTAGTATTCTGATAGTTTACCTGCAGTGAACGATCTGATAAATAATTTTGGATCAGTTTAATGATGTACAGAGGAAAATTAAAATTCATCAATTTTACAATCAAACCTTCATGCCAAACACTGTCAAATGCTTTCTCTATATCAAGAAGAGCAACTCCAGTCGAATATCCTTCAGATTTGTTGAGCCGAATTAAGTTCGTAACTCTTAATAACTGATGGGTGGTTGAATGCCCATGGCGAAAACCAAATTGCTAATCAGCAAAAATAGAATTGTCATTAATATGAACCATCATTCTATTTAAAATAATCTTTTCAAACAGTTTGCTTATTGAAGAAAGCAAACTGATTGGGCGATAACTAGAAGCCTCAGCTGGATTTTTGTCCGGCTTCAAAATTGGAACAACTTTGGCGTTTTTCCATTTATCTGGAAAGTATGCCAATTGAAAACATTTGTTAAATAAATTAACCAAAAAGGATAAAGAGCTCTCAGGAAGTTTTTTGATAAGTATGTAGAAAATACCATCATCACCCAGGGCTTTCATATTTTTAAATTTTCTAGTAATAGATCTCACTTCATCCAAATTGGTTCCCAACGAAGGGTCAAAACATTCTCTTGATTGAGAATGTCTTCGAAGCTCCGTGTAACCTGATCCTCAATTGGACTAGTGAGACCTAGACTAAAATTATGGGCACTCTCGAACTGCTGAGCAAGTTTTTGAGCCTTTTCGCCATTTGTTAATAAAATTTTAGTTCCCTCTTTAAGCGCTGGAATTGGCTTTTGAGGTTTTTTAAGAATTTTGTTAATTTCAAAAGGGTTTCGAACTGGGATCCAACTTCGAGACGTTATTCTCAAAGTTGGTATTTCTCAGAATAGCGAAACGTTTTTTAATTTCATTTTGCAAATCACGCCAAATAACTTTCAACGCGGGATCGCGAGTTCTTTGGTATTGCCTTCTTCTCACATTTTTAAGACGGATCAGTAGCTGAAGATCGTCATCAATAATAATGGAGTTGAATTTAACTTCACATTTCGGAATTGCAATGCCTCTGGCTTCGACAATTAAATTTGTCAAAGATACGAGAGCATTATCAATATCACTTTTGGTATCGAGAGGAATATCAACATCAAAATTCCTATCGATATACGTTTTGTCTAAATCCCAATCAGCTCTATGATAATTAAAAGTAGAGCTGATTGGATTATAAATGGCTTCTTGTGAGATTTCAAACGTCACAGGAAGGTGATCAGAGTCAAAGTCAGCATGAGTTACCAATTGGCCACACAGCTGACTTGAATCCGTTAAAACTAAATCAATTGTAGAAGGATTTCGACTGGAAGAAAAACAAGTTGGTCCATTGGGATATTGAATAGTATAATATCCCGCAGAACAATCTTCAAATAAAATTTTACCATTGGAATTGCTTTGAGCATTATTCCATGAACGGTGTTTGGCATTGAAGTCACCAATTACGAAGAATTTTGATTTGTTGCGAGTCAGAATATGAAGATCAGCTTTCAACAAATTCTTTTGCTGCCCATTGCATTGAAAAGGCAAGTAGGCTGCAATGAAGGAAAATTGTCCAAAATTTGTTTCAACAGAAACTCCCAAGGATTCAAAACTTTGGTTTCAAACGAAGAAAATAATTTATGTTTGATACGTCTATTAATGACAATGGCGACCCCACCACTGGCGCTGTCAAGACGATCATTTCTGTAGATAAAATAGTTTGGATCTCTTTTAATGGAGAGTCCTGGTTTTAAATACGTTTCAGTTATAATGGCAATATGCATTATGAACTGAAAGGAAGTTGAATAATTCATCTTCCTTACCCTTTAGAGAGCGGGCATTCCAATTTAGAACTTTCACACAATTATTTGGATCCATTGAAACGGAGTCCGATAACAATTTTTGTGTGTACTTTATACCAACCTGAACAGCTTCAGGAATGGTATTTGCTTTGAACATTGCATCAATCATGTGATGCAATTGTTCAGTTAAAAATCAAAATCGGAAGCCGTCATGCTACCTGAATCGGCAACATGACCATTATTTTCCGTTGGGACATGGGTATAAACCTCATTTTGAGAAGAGAAATTTTGTCTACCAGCAGCGATGTTTGCATACGTAGGTACATTCGAAAGATTGGAATTTACTGAAGTGCTTGCTACCCGTTGACGATCGGCAAAATTTGTTTGTGAATTGTGGTGGGTATGAATTGCTCGACCGGTAACCGGTTTCGAAATTTGAGCGTTTGAAAAATTTCTACCCGTCGAATCTGGGATCCGATTGGAATTTCCCGTCATCAATTTTGCACGGGAATTCAAAACTTTTTTGCGTGAAGGGCATTCCCAGAAATTGGATTTATGATTGCCCCCACAGTTTGCGCATTTAAATTTATTGGAATCTTCTCTCACAGGACATGCATCCTTGGCGTGAGAGG